>NW_027287520.1:0-52969 GCF_022747635.1 Hetaerina americana
GGGCCGGGGGTGGTCTCTATAAAATGAACCGTGGAGTGCTTGACTCGCCGGGGAGCTCCCGATGGATTTGTGGGGAAGCACCACTGACAACTTTCACTTGACTTTTGCTGGGAGAGGCGACGGTGCCGTTAATCGATAGCGTCGTCACATTTTCCACCAAACGTTTATGTGCAATGTCCACAAGGAGACCGAAATGGCGGAGAAAATCGGCCCCTATTATTGGCTGCGGCACATCGGCGACAACAAACTTCCACAAAAATTCTCGCTGAAGATCCGACTTCCCTCGACGCTCACGGAGCCGCGTGACTGGGTAGAGACAGATATCGGCACCAGTATCTACAAGGAATTTGACGCCGGAAGCGGCGTCAACGACAAAAAGACGGTTAGATAGGTCTAAACAGTGACCTGCCGCCCCCAAGGACTGCCCGCTTTGTTTCCCCGCGTCGTATGAACAGGGAAGCGTACACTTAGTGGCGTTACTCCCCCAACGGCGGTGGTACCAGCAGATGCCTCGGTCTCGCTGGGGATTAATGGAGGATTGGTGAAGGGGTGGGGTTCGGCCGCGGCTGCGGGACCGGGGATGCGAGTGTGGGCCGCGCTTGTTGGCGAGCGCTGCCACTTGTTGAGAGAGGTTTTCTATCTTCTCCATCAGTGCACTAATAACTGGATCGGGGGCCACTGCGGCAGCGTACAGCGAATGAGTCACCTCCGCTACTTTGTCTGCCAGGGTGGCGAGATCTGCCAGACTCGTCGACGCCTGGGTGACTAAAATGGCGTGGACGGGACGCGGCAGGCGGCTCAACCAAATTGTCCGTAAAATGTCGTCCGGAACGGCTCCGCCAGCCAAAGAGCGAAGATGTCGAAGAAACTGCGACGGTCTGTGGTCACCCATGTCCTCATTCCCGAGGAGTTGCTTGATCCTTTGCTCCTCGGACGGCGAAACCCGCCGAACCAACTCTTCTCGCAACCGCTTGTACTTGTCCGTTAAGGGAGGGTTGACGATTATGTCCTCGACCTCTTGTGCGTAACGGGTGTCGAGATTCGCCACAACCACCCAAAACTTGTCAGTGTCCTCGGTTATGCCCGCGAGGTGAAAATTTCCCTCGAGTTGGGCGAACCAGAGCTGTGGCTTCTCCGGATAAAATGGCGGCACCCGCATGGCCACGTGGTTGACGGCGTGTGTATTTTCGGCCATATTCCCGTGAGGTTTGCGTGATTAGCTAGCACTTCAAAATTTAGATAAACGGCGAGCACTGCAAATTTCCGTTTCCACACAATAAAAATAAAAACTTTGCGCGCGCAACACTAGAGTCACCATAGCGATCACGTCGGGGTCACCAATTTGTGGGGGTGCTGGAAATTATTTTAGCGCAGGCGGTGCTAGGAAATACTAATAAAGCACATATAAAGCGTTTGAATGAACAGCGGATTTATTTTGAGTGCTGTGGATAACAGACCACGGTCAACACGGAAAGATATATATGCCATGGGCGCAACGTGCACAAGAGGGATCAACGCTCGGCTGGGGTTGAGAAGTGACTGGTCCCTCGTGGGTCAAAATGCTTCCTCCTGAGTCGTGCCTAGGGTGACACCTCGCGGCACACCACTGAATCGCACAAACAAATGAACTGCTACATCAACAAATGAACCGCCACAAGGTTCTCGATTGGGGAATTGTATTTTTGAGTATGCATCCGCCGTGTTATCAGGAAATCTTCTCGATCTTGCCCCCTATATGCTGCGAAGCATTTTGGACTGCCTCGATGGAGTTTTCCAATATCTTAGCGCGCCAGCTTACGAGGATACCCTTCTGTCAGATCACTGCCGAATACTGCACGGAGGAAATACGGCTCACTGTAAGATACCAGGGGCGGCACTCAAAGAGAAAAATGCCTCTCGTTGGGATCATCTTTGCTATTCTCTCGAAATTGGAGATACGATAGGCATCTCTACGACTCTAAAATCCGCAGCGGAACTAAAGAAAATGTATGAAGATGGTAGATTGGGTGATGTTGTTGTCCTTCCTGGTTGGACAGCGCACATGGAGTCGATCATCAGCTCATGCGTGGAAAACTTCCGTCGACTCTTCCACCTCCGCAGTGACATATTGGATTTAGTTAAGAGAACAATCGCCGGAGTGCTGGAAGTCGCCGATGTCATAGGTGAAGTGGCTTTAGTGGGTGTTCATGTGAGATGGATGGATTACATTCCTTATTTAGAGGATAATTTTGGAGAGAATTCTTCCTTTGTGACTCCGGATTACTACAAGCGAGCCATGGAGAAAATGCGAACGTGGAGATCCAATACTTATGTGATATTTTTTATTGTCAGTGACGATTGAGAATGGCGCATGAAAGAGTTGGTTAATGAAAACAATGATGTGTTCTGGGGAGGGATGGAGGGAAGTTCTTTCCATGCCCCGTCCGAGACACAGAACACCTACATGAAATTATCCCATGATTTTGCTCTCTTAGCATCACTAAATGACAGTATATTCGGTTATGGAACTTATGCTGTATCTGCTGCTCTCTTAGCTGGTGGCCTTACTATAGCATTTGATGTGTACAAGGCAGGATTAAAGGACGAACTTAACATTTACACTATCGGAGAACACTTGGAGAACTGGGAATATATGACACAAAACTGCAGACGATATGATATCACGTCCACATATGTCCCACATTCCTTCTGTGCTTCGTCGAACGTCGTCACGACATCATTGACCTTATCTAGCATTCAACAACGTTTGTTAATCAAGTTTCTTTTTATTCTTGGCAACTTAAATAGGTCCGGCAGTACCACATCAAGTCTATGAGGCGGCTTGGGTAGATTTGTCACCTTGTGCTTGTTCAGGTACTCGGTCACGAGGAAAGCGGTGTGGGACGGCTCGGTGCAACATCCACTTGACGAGGATGTCCTTCTTGACGGTTTGACCACTTTTCCACAGGCTTTGGAGGAATTCCAGGCAAAACTTACTGTTCACTGTCTGCTCCTGAGACACAAATATGTGTGGATGACGCTTTCGAGTCAAAAAAGACAATACAACACAACTATTTTTGGGACAGACACTGTCGGTTTCACAGCATGTTTAATTTTCCTTAAAGGAAATCTTATTTATTAGCATTCTTTATCTGTACATAATTTTCGAATGTTCTCCTAAGAGGAGATTTAAATGTTTATCTGATGTGGACTGTGCTTATCAAAGTTTTTGTAACAATAGTGCATCTATAAATTGAAATGTATAATTTACTAATAAACTATTCCATCATAAAGAAAGCCCTGTTTCCTCTTTCCTTTGATTCATCCCTAAGTTTTTTCTACCTGGAAAAAGAGAAGGTGTTGTACTTGACCATCACTTTCCTTAGTGAGGCATCTGTTAATGCATCTGGTGTCTGTCGTAGTATTTTTGTGACGGTACCACATTAAAAAGTAATTGAGGGAGATTATGGGAACCCATTTCAATTAATTATCCTAAACAAACATTGTTAAAACGTGAGATCTGGTGCTTTCCCGGCATATTTGCTTGATGAAGTTTGCTCGGGTATTCTACCGGGCCAGGGGTTCCATGTTGGCCGGTGTTTCGATGCTCGACTCGTGAACCATTCTCAGGGTAGATGATGATTGTTAAAACATATATAAAAACTCAACCTAGCTACTCTGGAAGCTGCCTCCACCAATCATCTTAACATGCAGTGGAAGAGTCTAGGCCTCAAATGCCATAATTAAATGAAATCCTTGCACAGCCAATAAAACAGCAGGAGGAGAGAAATTCAGCAGAGGAAATCCAATGTCAAAAGATAGATTTGAAATGCTATGACATGCTAACCATATTAGACCTTGTAAGATGAATTTAATGACATGATTATTGAAGTATTAATTACAGAGTAATAGTTTATAGAGGGACCAAGGTTCAACATGCTGCAGCTATAGCATTGAATAGTAAAGTGGGAGTAGGGTTATGAGATTGGAAACAGAAAATTAGAGAATGATTATTGAAGAAGTAAAAGCAAACCCAGTAAATAAGGGAATTAACCAGGTTTATCTGCTGGAAGCAATCATACAGGGTGTGTTCCAAAAATAATGCTTTTATTTTTTGAAAGTAATTTATATAACAAATTTGCATAAATGCAAAATTCTTCAAAGTACTGTCATTAGACCTCAACGCATTTTTTCCAGGAACTCTGCCATTACTGGTACATGTACAAGATTTTTGGAAGGAGTCTTCGGGGACCTCTGGCAAGGTGTTTATCAAGGCTGATTGGTTCTCTTCTGAGGTCACAAAAAAGGTTCCTTTCAGGGCCACCTTAATCCAAGGGAACAAAAAAAGAAAATAACACTCCTGCCTCGCTATAGGGTGGAAGAAGTGTCATTATATATTACCTAGTTGAGGAAATGAATGTGAACATGCATCAAGTAAAATACTGAATATTGTTTTGAATTGGGTTGTGGTACTAGGAAGGGGGAGAAAAAGGTGTAGAGTAGCAAAGGGTTAGAGAAATTAATAACTAAGGGAAGGCAATATTAGGCACTTGCAGGGAGAACAGCTAATTATAACTCCTATATGATTGAAAAACAACAACACAGATGTTAGTAGATATAATAAATGCATTAAAGCTCAGGGACATTTCAGTTAGAAAATGTTATGCTTAAGCACCTATTCTACAATTAGGAATAGAGTGAACAAGTGAAAAATTCTCTTAAGAGCACAAGCAAATTCATGTAAAAATGTAATGTTCCTATTAATATAAAGGAGGAATATAACAAAATACAGAACACTACTGGGATGAAAAGGATGGACTATAAAGAAGAAATAATCAATTCTCAGCGATTTAAAGACTGGTTTGTTATAAAAAATAATTTATATTGAAGGATCAGAAATATCTCAAAGAAGTAGTATTGAGCTAGATGAACAGAAAAATGAAAAAATTAAACAGAAAATATTCAACAACCCAGTATTAACTCGTATCTAGAATATAGCAGAAATTATGTTTTGGAAATACAGTTCTATGGTTAAATTTCAGATTAAATATTTAGCATGGGTTGGAATATGTCTTTTAAGCAATGATGATGAAAATGTATGACATGCCTATGTATTAGGGTGGCTAGGGTTTATGAAAATAAGATGAAAGAGTTCAATTATAGAATGGGCAATTAAAATAAAAGTATTGTATCACATTACGATGACCAATTTTTCCATGTTCATAAATTCAACGAAAATGTTCACGAAAAAGCTAACAGTTTCAGGCTTAACTTTGTGGAATTCTTTCATGGTGAGGGTGAAAGAAAGAGAAAAAACAACTTTGCACTTCCACACACTTATTTAATGTAACACGACCATGGTTTCGATGCTGCGCATCATCTTCAGGTACAATACGTTGTCAATACAATACGTGTACGAAAATATTCACTGTAAATGGGTACCAAACAAATACTAAACAACATGGCATCTTCAAAGTTGAAATACATGCTTTATATATTCCACACTTCCTAATATATTGACAAATTTTTAAACAACTCTCGCCATGCATAAATTTGGCACTGGCAATGGGAAAAGCACCAATGGGGGACGAAACATGTCTCGTGATTTTGTTCCTCTGGCATTGTAAACATGAGCGTGCCCACACACGGGCGGTCTCTCCTCATGGAAGGCCAAACAAAGTGCTCAGCTACTAGGTGGGTTGTCTGTCGAATGCCAGGGTGGGATAATCCATGCATGCTAAGGAATACCTGTTTTCAGAAAGGCTCGGTGACTACTTTCCTGGCTGAGGAAGTGGACATATCACATAACAGAGGATAAGATGAACCAGGAAAAGCAACTTTCTTCAAAATTAATGAGGAATTGTGAAGAGAACTGACAAGGTCATGATCAGACTCCTGAGAGGCAGCTAGTGCAGAGTAATCTATGGAGGCAGAAATGCTTTGAATGTGGGACATGGTGTCCGCTACGATATTATCTTTACCTGCTACACACCTAATGTCTGTGGTAAATTGGCTTATTAAGTCTAAATGCCTAAACTGCCGTGCGGAACACTTCTCATAGCTGTGGGAAAACGCAAAAGAAAGGGGTTTATGGTCTGTATAGATTGTGAAGGTTCGTCCTTCCACCATATGCCGGAACTGGAGCACTGCCTTATATACTGCTAAAAGTTCCCTGTCATAAGCACTATAACGCCTTTCAGCATCACTCAGTTTCTTGGTCCAGAAACCGAGAGGCTGATATCCTTTGGAAGTGAGCTGTTGAAGGACGGCGCCAACCGAAAACTCCAAAGCGTCTGTGAAAAGGGCCAGGGGTAAAGACACGTTCGGATGTGCTAAAACGGCACTATTGCATAAAACCCCCTTGCAGGCTAGGAACGAAGTCTCTAATGCTGGTGTCCAGCTGATTGAGTCCTTGCCGTTTACCTTGCCCGCCAGAAGGTCGCTAAGGGGAGCCTGGCTATTTGCGGCATTGGGGATAAAACGGCGGTAGTAATTTACCATCCCTAAAAATTGCCGTAGCTGGCGTACGGTAGCTGGTAGGGGAAAATCACGCACGGCGTTAACCTTCTCGGTGAGTGGTTTAGTTCCCTCCTCCGACACCGTGCATCCTAGAAACTCTACCTCATTCACACCGAAAACACACTTTGAGGGATTAATAACCACGCCGTGATCCCTCAAGCGGCCAAATATTGTCCGCAGATGCTGCTCATGCTCCATAGGATTACGTGATGCAACAAGGATATCGTCTATACTATATATGCATACGCGTAAGGCAATCCCTTTAACACCTCATCTTTAAACCTCTGAAAGGTCTGCGCAGCGTTTCGAAGGCCAAATGTCATAAATGGAAACTCAAAAAGGCCGAAAGGCGTTATTATTGCAGTTTTGGGAATATTGGCAGGGTTGACAGGTATTTGGTGGAAAGCCCAAAGTAAATCAATTTTCGAAAATATGGCACAGCCACATAACCCCTGCGCAAAATCCTCGATATGCGGTACCGGGTAACGATCAGGCACGGTTCTGGAATTCAGCGAGCGATAGTCACCACACGGGCGCCACTCGGCGCTCTTCTTCGGCACCAGGTGTAAGGCAGACGACCAAGAGCTAGATGACCTCCGCGCTGTACCTGTGTGAAGCATCAGCTCAAATTCCTTCTTGGCAATGGCAAGCCTGTCTGGTGCGAGACGGCGGGGCCTAGATGAAACCGGAGGGCCAGGGGTGGTCTCTATAAAATGAACCGTGGAGTGCTTGACTCGCCAGGTAGCTCCCGATGGACTTGTTATCTCCGGGAATTCGGCAATAAGGCGGGAATAAGGGGAGGCACTACTGATAACTCTCACTTGACCTTTGCTGGGGGGGGGGGCGACGGTACCCTTAACCGATAGCGTCGTCACATTGTCCACCAAACTTTTACGAGCAATATCCACAAAAAGACCGAAATGGCGGAGAAAATCTGCCCCTATTATTGGCTGCGGCACATCAGCAATGACAAATTTTCACAAAAATTCTCGCCAGAGGCCAAGGGAAAGGAAGAGCGTGACAGATCCGTATGTGGCGATGGGAGTGTCGTTGGCAGCAAAAAGCTGACGATCCGACTTCTCTCGACGCTCATGGAGCCGCGTGACAAGGTAGAGACAGATCTCGGCACCGGTCTCTACAAGGAATTTGACGCCAGACGCGGCGTCAACAACAAAAAGACGGTTGGATAGGTCAAAGCAGTAACCTGCCGCCCTCAAGCACTGCCCGCTTCGTATGAACAGGGAAGGGTACACTTAGTGGCGTTACTCCCCCAACGGTGGTGGTACCAGCAGATGCCTTGGTCTCGCTGGGAATTAATGGAGGACTGGTGACGGGTTGGGGTTCGGCCGCGGCTGCGGGAACGGAGATGCGAGTGTGGGCCGCGCTCGTTGGCGAGCGCTGCCACTTGTTGAGAGAGGTTTTCTATCTTCTCCATCATTACACTAATAACTGGGTTGGGGGCCACTGCGGCAGCGTACGGCGAATGAGTCACCTCCTCTACCTTGTCTGCGAGGGCGGCGAGATCTGCCAAGCTCGTCGACGCCTGGGTGACTAAAATGGCGTGGAAGGGACGCGGCAGGCGGCTCAGCCAAATTGCACGTAAAAGGTCGTCCGGAACGGCTCCGCCAGCCAAAGAGCGAAGATGTCGCAGAAAATGCGACGGCAGCACTTCCAAATTTAGATAAACGGCGAACACTGCTGGTTTCCGTTAACACAAAATAAATATAAAAACTTTTCGCGCGCAACACTTGAGTCACCTTAGCGATCACGTCGGGGTCACTACTTTGTGGGAGTGCTGGAAATTGTTTTAGCGCGGGCGGTGCTAGGAAATACTAATAAATCACATATAAAGCGTTTGAATAAACAGCAGATTTATTCTGAGTGTTGTGGATAACAGTCACGTCACACGTCACCAGTGATATTCGCCGAAGCCAGAACTCCGGTAATTGTTTTCTTCACTAATTCCAGCACGTCACTGCGGAGGTGGAAGAGTCGACGGATTTTTTTCACGTCTGCGCTAAGAATTTCTATTTGAGCCGACCACATAGGAAGGACGACAACGTCAGCAAACTTACCATCTTCATGCATTTTCTTCATCTCCCCAATGGATTTATACATCGTTTCCATGCTTAGCGATTTTCCTATTTCCAAAGTACTACATAGGTAATCCCAACGAGAGGCATTTTTGCCTTTGAGTTCTACCCTCGGTATCTTCCAGTGATCCAAATTTCCCCCGTGCAATAATCGACAAAATGGTATCCTCGTATGCTGGCACACTTAGATTTTGAAATACGACCTCGAGGCATTTTATAATGCTTCGAGGCACATAGAGAGCGAGGTTCAAGAATTCCTCCAATAAAAAGGTGGATAAATATTAAAAAATACAATTCCCCAATCGACCTCCCTTTCGCACCGTGATTATATCTCGCAAAGGGCAAGAATTATATAACGGAATCATTGGTAATTCGGTCTCTACCATAACCATATTACAAAAGATTAATGCCCCACCAATCGATGATAAAATCAGAACTATTCTCATCATACGATGCATGCTGATTCTCACTAGAGGCGATATCCTCCACAGAATTCTCGTCAGAAATGTAATAATTTGAAACATGTCTTTTTCAAACTGCTGGGAGAAATATAACCCTTCCTTAAGCACACGCGCATCATCAAATGTTGGTAATTAAATCATGGCATTTCTAGTATATATATATATATATATATATATATATATATATATATATATATATATATATATATATTTATATCACATTTCTTAAGTTAATACATTCGGGTCAAACTAAACCCCACGCATTTGCAAAATCGCTATCTAAAAAATTACATCATAGGATGGATTCAACATTATGCTCTTATATTATTGAAAATGGGTAGGGCACTCGGCAGGGCGTTGACCAGGTTGATCGTCAGAAATTCTCGTCAGAAATGTAATAATTTGAAACATGTCTTTTTCAAACTGCTGGGAGAAATATAACCCTTCCTTAAGCACACGCGCATCATCAAATGTTGGTAATTAAATCATGGCATTTCTAGTATATATATATATATATATATATATATATATATATATATATATATATATATATATATATATATATATATATATATATATTTATATCACATTTCTTAAATTAATACATTCAGGTGAAACTAAATACCACGCATTTGCAAAATCGCTATCTAAAAAATTACATCATAGGATGGATTCAACATTAATAATAAATGTCTGCTCTTTTATTATTGAAAATAGGTAAGGCACTCGGCAGGGCGTTCTCCAGGTGATCGTTCCACTGCTGACCGACATTTGGCACGGGTTCAATTTCAGTTGACGCCTTTGGACACAAGTCTTCAAGATAACCGCGTCATTCCCTGACTGATAGATATTCCTGCGAAGGAAGGATAGTTTTACGTAGGCAGCAAAATGATAGAAAAAAACACCACTACCTTGACAAATATTGCACGTTGTAGTATCAATTGAACTTTACCGTTACGATTCCATCCAGTTTTCCGATGAATTACTCAAGTGATGGGTTCACTGTCCGTATATACATATGAATGTATACATTGGGGAAATACCTTCCACTTAGCGTGTCATAAGCAGAATAAGCGAATAGCATGGTCTCTCATTTGTACAGAACTCGTTTGATAATGAGCAAGACAAGTGTTGGACCTGATTACTAATTGCATTGCGATTGATGCGGAAAGGCCACTTTATTAAAGAAACGAAGTTGAAAGGAATGAATATCTACTTTTTCGAACCGGAATGGGCATTAGGGAAGCATTACAAATCCAGTCCAATGAAATATACAAAAGGGCGTTGGCGCGTCTTATCCAGCCGTAAGAACATTGGCTCTTCGCCTGAGCTCATTTTTTTCATGCATATAATGTTTTTGGGCATAAGATCTTAAGGGGTTCATAACTTATCGAATCCTTACAAAGGATGGAGTTGGTAACAGGCCGGTCATGTTATCACGTAATACAATCCATGTGTAAACGGTCGTCATGAAATAAATATATACTGAAAAGGTTACTGTATATCTTTTCTATAATTTCGTTTGGTTATCTGCTCACTTTATGACTACTGCCAGTAGCGAGGTTGCGTTCAGCTTTATTGTGCCTTGCTTTGATTACCTATGTGACTCAGTTGTATATATTTAATGATTTTCTGTCGTTAATATTATTAGAGGAATTACTATGCAAAACGTCTCGCAGACAGAGTATCAAAGACTTCATCAAACCAAGGTAAGAAAACTAAGATGCAGTGTCGACAGCTTCAGTCATCAACTGTGCTGGCAATAGGGGAAATTGGCAATAAAATGAGAGGATAATGGGATGAATTGTGTAGAGAAAAATACCATTTTCATTTTTATAGGTAATCCATGAGTGACGGTAAGTTTCGATAGCGAAATGCTAACAAATAATTCACTCGTCCTTCCAAACAAAACAACCAAATATTCTACTCTACGACAACCTCTTCTTCAGATCCGTATACTTTCTTTCGCCCTTCTTTCAGTCCAACATCCCTATTCTATTCCTGCCCCATCCTCGTTTTCCTAACATTCTCCCCTCTATCACAGTCCTCAACGTTCCACTGCCAATCAAAATGTTTTGCATCCATCTTTCCTGTCTCCCTATGGTTTATCTGAACAACATTTTCTCATTCCTTTTCCTTTCTGCCCACTTAACCTTCTCCTTCCTTCTCCACACTCCCATTTCATAAGCCTTCAACTTACGCGTATCATCCTGCTTCTATGCTCATATTTCCACACTTGACATGACTAAGCTCCATATCAAAGTTTCAATGAGGTTTTTCTGAATAATCGAACTCAACATCCCTGTCATCAATTATCTACTCCTGGTGAAAGCTCCTTTGCCTAACGCAGGTATTCTCCTTTTGACTCGAATATTTTGACCAGTTTGGTCATAAATACTTCAAAGACACATAAACTGTTTCACCTGCTCCAAGTTTTCCCCCCTATTTTAATGTTTACCCCTGCATTTCTCTTTCTGGAAATTCGGTTAGTATTTATTTTATTTTAATTTTTTCTCATCCCATATCAGTCGCACTTAATTTTTAATTCACCCAAAAAAGTTTGCAACCCCATGGCTGACTGGAAAAATAAATGTTTATCATTAGCAAAGCTAATTGATTTTATAAATTCCCCACTGTTTTTAATTCCTCTCTCCAGTTCTTCCCATGCCTCTTGAACTATTTCCTCCATGCCTGAGTTGAATATTTCATGTGATAATGGACACCTATGCGCTACTCCTTTTCCAAACGATCATCCAGACTCTCCAACCGCCACTCGGACCTGAGTACTCTCTGGCATCTACTGGATGCGGAAAGTCTCCAATCCTTCCAGTCTACTCCTATTTTCTACAATATATATATATATATATATATATATATATATATTTATTTATTTATTTATTTATATTAATATATATAGGATTTGCTTCTCTCAATTCACTTTATTGAACGCCTTTTCGAATTCTGCGATACAGGAAATACATCTTGATTGTATTCCATGTCCCTCTTTACTAGGGAACTCTTTACTGCAATGGCATCACACACAAACTGACCATCCCCTAAGCAATCATTCTTCCTGTTCTGGAGCCGCTTGTTGAGGATCCTGAGAACAACATCAGCTGTGTGCGAAATCGAACTTTTTGTTCGATAGTTCTCGCTTAATGTAACCTTTACCTGTCGAATAGGAACTAACCCTGATCTGATAAAATCTTCCGGCCAGTTCTCCAAAATACTTATAAATTCAACGATTTTGTTCATGAAAACTCTTCCTCCCATATTTTCCTAAACCTTTCAGTAATTTCCCAGGAATTTTTTCCACCATGACGGCCGTATTTAATTTCAAATCCCTCAATTGCTTCCCTACATCACCGTCGAGTAAACCTGGACTAAGCTATCTTCATCTACGTCACGCTCTTTTTCCATGTCTAATCTTGCTTGCCTGAGGTCTGTATCATTCACCTTTTCTGTATACCCCTTCCATCTCTCTTTGACCTTCTCTAATTCAAAAAATATTTTTCCTAATTTTTCTATGATTACTATCAAATGTTTTCCCTTCTCTGGAAGATTCATTCCATGAGTACTAAAGGTGGCGGTTGAATTTTATGGGGGTCATTGTGGAAAAATGGGACACCATACTTTTATATGAGATGAGCTTTACGAAACCGGTCAGCCTCAACGTAATAAATATTGGAAAAATTTGGCGAGCTTAATTTAGGATCTTTTTAGTAAAAGATAGGGAATCAAAGAAGTCAGCGCCATATGAGACTACAGGTGCGGTTGTATGAAGTGTCTATAGACCAGCAATCATGATGAAGAAATAATTAAATTTCAAATACTATATCTTTAAACTTCGTGCAACTAGTTCATATATTTCCTATAAATACTCACTTTTTAATCTATTGCTATATTTAGGTTAAAATTCAAGGAAACAAAATTGGCATGTATTTTGCGACCAATAATATATGTGCGTATCACAATATTTCCCATTGAATCCTCTGCGTAGCAAAAACATGTGAGACTCGTGGGTTATCAAGAAGTAGCAATGCTAACTTATATCTTCGTATTGCTGAATGGAATGAACGATTGGATGAGAAAAATGGAGAAAAAAAATAATCATGTGTGTTTGTATTAATTCACGCTTTTGCTAAAGTACACGTACAATACGAGCAATATTTCCTGGAAAATATTGCGAAATTAGCCTAAAATAATAATAATCCAATTATCCGTCATTTACCATAATCTTACGGGGCCTTCCTCTCAATCACCGCGACCAATCCCATTTCCAGTACCGTATACGATAAATGCGTATGGATTTCCAATGCAATGAGTTATCAGACGGTTTCAGCTGTGACAACTTGAAATGTAAACACCAGTTCTTCAAGTTACGAGAATTACATCTTCCATTGTTTAGTTTTACGTTCCACTATCAGGGTCTGAAAAACTTCCTCCATAGGTATTCCCACTAAGGCTGAGTTATTCTTTTCGATTGTCTTCTCAACCGCTTCAAACACTTATTTAATGACTACTCCATGTATTTTGTGCTTTCCGTTTTACGTATAATGATTGTCGATTTAAAGAAATTATGCGACACTGGTCACGCCAGTTTGTGTGAATGTCTTTCAACCTCCAGACGTGTTCAAGAGCAGGTTATTCCGATGTTATTTTTGTATTGAAATAAATATATATAACCATAAACACAGTAATCAACCCGAGTTCAGTTTGTTCGGTGATGATCGAGATCACCTAGTACTAAGCCCTATACGGCGTGTGAAAATTCACACATCAGGGTAAGGGGGGCAGTTACTTTCCCTGTGCCGGTTATGGTTTCCAAGGAAGACCTGGTACCCGAAAAATCTCTTTAGCTTGGGTGGAGCTGCAGGTGCTCAGAGTGCCTTGCCCGGGAATCGAACCCGGGACCCTCGAAAATCGCATAACCTTTGTTTTATTAATATTGATTCTCATCCCATACCAGGCGCATTGAATTTCCAATTCACTCAGCAATGCTCCATTTTTTGGAAAACGCATAAATCAAAGACCAGCCAAATCACGTCCCAGCATAACAACTGTCGGCATAAGGAAGATACATAAATACCATACATTACGCTACAAAAAAATCAAAAATCAAATATACGTAACCCGCGGAAATTCAAAATTCGCGAAACTTTTTGGACAGACATATATACATATATATATATATATACACATTCAAACACGAAATCCCGCCAAACGGCGAATAAATACTCATATATACAGAAACATATATAAGGAAAAGGGATAGGAACACGTATAAAGGACGAACACAATAGAGGTGGGGAAGGCGGAATCGAACGGATCACAAGAGTAAAAATATCTCCTCAACCGGGACTCGAACACCGGATCTTTCCACTTGCCGGGCGGATGCTCTTAACCACTTGAGCTATGGTTCAATTTATTTTTATTCGGTCTAATATGTTACACTGCTAGTGTTTACATTGTACACATTGTCAGCTTACAGATTATGGTTACAGAATATTTTTTTTTCTTATTATGGTTACACACTTACATAGACATAAATTCATATACATGGCATAAAACAATTGTGACCATGAACAATACTGTGGAAGGAAATAATAAAGGCAGGGTTCACAAAATATAGAAGGAATTATTTGGATTAGCGACGGAACATTAGATTTGGTTGGAATTATTGATAGCTTTGAAGCACAGTTATTCAGAAAAACAACTTTTTAACCACGGACGAAGTGTGTCCGGTACCGGGGGCAGCCACATCCGTTCCACCAATGCTTGCATGCCTTTAGCGGAATGTTTATTCGCGGTTCTCATCTGTGTGAATTCCACGATTAGGGTGGTCATTATGAAGGATTTGAAGCTCGGAAAGAGCCGAAAGTTCAAGGTGATCAGATTCATGTCGGTAATGGCACCACCACCGAACACGTCCCAGGTTTTATAGATCTTTTTTAGAGCTTCCCATTCTCTGATTTTATCGTTGCATCCAAGGATGAGATGTGCGACGTTGTCTATTCGACTGCATGACGGACAAAGGGGCGAATCGGCTAGCCGAAGATGGTGCCTCACTTCCCTCGTCATGACTGTGTTCGCGATTAGGTTAAACATTCCACTACGTGCCTCATCGTTCGCCCTGCTGGTCGCCCAGTTTTTCCAAGAAATCGTTCTTTTTGATGTATTTTGTTGCTGCTCGGTAAGCGCTCTTACATACAGGGTCTTCACCCGAATTGCTTCTCCATCTCGCAGGAGAGAAGCGACTTTTTTCGTTTCATCAAATGCCCTCCGGTGGCATACGTCGCGCGCGAGTTCCTGCCACGCGTCCTTGAGGAGTGCCTTGCGCCACGCGTCGTCACCGCCGAGGATGCGCAGGCTAAGCTTCGCGTAGACCACCTTCGCCTTTAGAGCTGTATCGGTTAAATTGAGGCCACCCTGCTCAAACGGGCCATAGAGCTGGTTTCGGGACACTTTCTTTACGTAGCCATTCCAGATCATTTGGTTGGACACTCTAATAAAGTATGCGTTGTATTTAGTGGGTAAGGGCCATAGATGGGCCACATACCATATCCTTGGGAAGACAATCTGGTTGAGGAGGCGGACGCGGGTCACGATCGGGAGGGAAGGGAGTGAAAGCTTTCCAACACTCCATTTTACATGATGGTCAATAATTCCCCAGTTTCGCTCAATCGTGGGAGCCAACTCCCTCTCCCACCAGAACCCCAAGATTTTGAGCGAGGGCGCTTCTGACCAACCGATGGAGTTCGAGGGCCGGTCGCCCTTCAGCAGCAAAAACCCGGATTTCCGGTTATTGAGGAAGATACCACCCTGCTCATATGACTTTAATATGTCGTGGGCTAGGGCCATGTGGGACGGGTCGTCTACGAAGAGCGTTATGTCGTCAGCGTATGCGACGCCCAGGCAGACGGCGCCGTGACGACGTACCCCGATTCCACTGCTCTGTAGTCGTCTGAGTATGGGGTCTAAGGCAAGGGCGAACAGCAGCATTGACAGTGGGCAGCCCTGCCGAACGGAGTTACTGACGGGGATGGGCGGCGAGGTGGCATTGTTTATCCTAATTATAGAGTATGTTCCGTTATACATCGTTGATACGGCACGAATGAAGTACTCGGGGAAGGCCATCTTCTTGAGCACGGTGAGAATCCATTCGATCCGGACCAGGTCAAATGCTTTCTCAAGATCGATAGCCACGAGTGATAAAAAACGATCACCATACAAGGGGGCGGAAAAAATGATGTCACGAATTAAAAGTGCTGCATCGAAAATGTTTCGCGTTTTCGACACGGCGTACTGGGATGGAGAGAGGACGATGTCGGCAGCAGCCGTCATTCTACATCGTAGGACGTGCGCCAATATTTTATAGTCTGCGTTTAAAAGGGCGATTGGCCTGAAGTCGTTGAACGACTTTGGCCGCGTCTTCTTTGGTATAAGCGTTATCACGGCGGTCCTCTGACTTGCAGTCAGAGAGCCGCTAGCTAAAATACAGTTAAAAAGGTGGGTTAAAATAGGTTTTAAAACATCCCAGTACGCTAAATAAAATTCAAAGGGTAGGCCGTCCAAGCCGGGTGCTTTGCCCTTCGGGAACATGGACGAGACGCAGTCCAGTTCGTCTGAACTTATGTCTCGACAAAAATCATCTTTTTGATCTGTAGGAAGCGTAGGGAGAGGGGGTGCGTCTCCCTCCTTCCATGGAGGATACCTGTTAAAGGTGTTTTGAAAGTGCCGGCCCGCTTCCTTAAGGAGGTCGGTGTCACCGGCGGCAGATTCTCTGACAGGGATTCTGTCTATATCGGAGCCAGAGTTGGATTTCATGCAGCGCCGAAGCTCAGATAGCGTTAGGGGGCCCCCTTTATCCGTGTCCAGTTCTTTTTGCCACTGTTGGGGAGCGTATTTTTGGAGCTCGTGGCCCAGGATAATTTTTTTTAGGGACGAAACTTGGGCGTGGAAACCCTCCGGCGCCACATCCTTACGCAGGAGCTCTTCCAGCGCTCGGCGGTAGAAGGAGATGGTGTAGTTCTTTTCCCTACGCCACTCGAAAGTTTGCCTTTTGATGTGGGTGACAATGCGGGGTTTGAAAACCTCGTCCCACCATTGAGCGAGGTTTGCACCGGGACGGAGTGCCGCGATCAGTGCACACACCCGGGTGCGGATAGAATCACGACGAGTCGCGTCCTCCAACACGCGGAGGTCCATGCGCCACACGGAGCCGCAGCGGTGGACGTGCGCGCCTGGGGTTGTGTCCGGGCACGTAACTCTCATGATCACTGCGCAGTGATCAGAGAAGGACACCGGGAGGGTGTCCACTGTCTGGACATCATTCTTTAGGGATGTCGAGACGAAGAGGTAGTCAATCCGCGTCCGAGAGTTAGGCCCTGATCGCGTGAAGGGGGCGGGACCGGCGCAATAAGAACGCACTGCGTCAATCGCTCTAATGGAGTCGAGCATCAGTGAGAGCGCCCGGCTTGGATAGTATGTCACGTTATCCCTGTTCGAGGCACTATCCTCTCGGCGGTAGATAGTGTTAAAATCTCCGCCCAATATGGCCTTCCCCGAGAAGGAATACAGGTAGGGGAGGAGAAGTTCATTGAAGTATGTTTCGCGCTCTGCCCTCGCGCGCTCACCGGAGGGAGCGTAAAGGTTCGTGATATGGATACCATTCACGATAACGGACGTTATTCGGCCCGAGGGGTGGCGGCGAACATGAGAGAACGGAATGCCATTTCGGACTAGGGTGGTGGTGCCAGAATGACTTTCGGCGAAATTGCCGATAGCCTGAAAGATGTTCGCATCCCAGACTATGTCCTCCTTTACCTCTTGAAGGAGGATTACATCAGCCCTAAGGTCGCGGAGAAAACGTTGGAGGACTGCAATTTTTAAAGCGCTATAAACGCCAGCAATATTAAGCGAAACAATATTCATTGGTGGAATGAGAGGACAGCTATGGGCACCGGACATCACTTACCAGAGTCCTGGTCATGGCTTACGTCGCTTCGGTCGCGGCTCGAACCCGGGCGACGAGTGCTTCGCCGCTTCCCGGGACGCTTCGTCCGACGGGTCGACGATCGAGGTCTCGAGTTGCCACCGCATACCTCCCCTCCGACCTCGTCCGAAGAGGAAGACCCAGCCGTGGTTTCTACGAAGAGCGGGTTACTCGGCGGCATTCCACGGGGGGCCCTGTTCGAGCGAGCAGAGCTGTGGGCCGTCCCAGCCCAGGAGGTGGCCTCAGGGGGGGGCGGGGTGGCGGACTGGTGGTCTTCTGCCGAAGGGGCCCCATCGGGAGAAATTAGAGGAGATCGGTCGAATTGGTCCGCCTCTAGAGGAGCCCTGGGAAGATCGTCGACACCTTGGCTGTCCTCAAAGGAGAATGACGATGGAATGTCTGGGATTGTTGACGTCAACAAGGTTTTGCTCGTACATGTGTCAACTTCCGCGGCCGGTGATACTTTCTTGATTTTCCGTGATACCATAATGGAGGGGCCCGCCGTTGAGGAAGGGGGACAGTCGCAATCGGATACATCCTCCCCCGCTGTCACCCGTGATTCTCGGGGAGTTAGAAGCCCGTGAAGCAAGGATTGCGGGGAGAACGCATCGTTGGCGTGGCCAGAGAAAGGAAGGACGCAGGATGATCTGTCCTCTTTTGACGGGGTCACGGAGATAGGAGCCGGTGGTCCTGAGTGTGTATCCGAGCTGGTAGGGACCGCAGCTTGATCGATGTTCGAAATCAGCGGTGCAATGTCGTCCGTCCTCTTCTTCTTCGGATCCCTTTCTTCCGTTGACGACTTTCGCTCCCTCTGAAATTTCCCTCCAAGTGGAGGGGGATGCGGGGGTTCGGCGGGAACAGCTGGGGGCGCACCCTCGATAAGTATCAGGGACCGCGCCCTCTCCTCCACAGCCATCTCGGGCTCATCTATCTCCTCGGCGGTGTTCGGATTGGAGGCCAAAACCATTGCCTCCGCATAGCTCTTCCCTCCCTGGTTCCGAGGGCAGGTCTTGCGCTCGTGGCCTTCTTGGTTGCAACGGGCGCAGGTGCGGCGCTGACCCTCGCAGATGATGATGGCCCGGTTGCCGCCGATGTGGAGGTACGAGGGGATATATCATGATGACACACTCATAGCCTCGGCAGAGGGAAATCATATTGGCATACATTGCAAAGTCAAAAGTGCAATTATCGAGAGAAATTCAGACGCGCGGGAGACCCAAATGAGGATCAGTCTTTTTGCCTCAGGCGAGTTGCTAGCAAACTAATGGTGAACAAATTTTTATTCCTAATAAATTTCCCAAACCCATCTCACGGAACCCAGAAAAATAGACTGGCTCACAATGTGTGGCATTTAAAATGGTGTCAGAACCGCCTTGTCCTACATGAACCATTCTCAACAAACAATGCTGGAGGACCAATATATGAGAAGTTTAAATTACGTTTGAAAATTAAATTCCAACCTTTTGATCGTTTCGAATCCGTGGCGTAATCGAATCCCGAGGTATAATTTCCCTTGAATGAAAATAATAGCATTTCATTTCAATATTATTATTATATTTTGGTCCCATATGATGGACTGGATTTATTCTGTAGTCAAGATCTTTATTATGTGTGCTCGTGATACGTAAGTACCTTTGGTATTACGTAGAAATGGATTTTACTATTCTTAATATCTAGAAGTCATAAAATTATGAAAAGGATAGCAGTTTCAGGCTATTTATGGTAGAAGGAAACCTTAATCAATAACTGTAAATGTTGCACTTTTCCGCTAAATGTATGTGAAAACTTATTACGACGCATTTTTCATGATTGAGCCATCAGGGGAAAAACTTGAGCCGTAAAAGGGACCTGTCTCGTACCCAAGATGAATCAACCGGAACGCACGTTATAATGTCTTTCCAAACAGTAAAATATTGCAATATTTTCAATCCGTCTTCATAAAATTGTCTAGTTTGTTTATTTAGTAGCGATACTAATTTTAAATGACCGGCAACTTCAAAACGTATCGATTATGACATCATTAGTCAAAGAATATAATGTTGGATCTCTTTCTGTACTTGAAGACTATTTTTTTTCTAACGATATTGTTGAAGTTTATCCTAATCAGACAGTAGCAGTAGTTAAATGGAATGCGTTCGATGGAAAAATGGCAATGGTGCATACACAATTTCCGAGCGATTTCACGAATACCACAAGCAACCAGCCTTCGAGTTGATTGCTATAGTTGCGGTTAAATTATGAGAGCCGGAAGCGAAAGAGGTAAAGATTGCCACTTTCTTGGCGCGCGCTATCAGGGGCCGTCGTTAGGAAAACGCATTTTCATTCTCCTTCATTACGCCATGGATGGCACATGTTCAATCACTACGAATCGTTAAGAGCTGGGTGGCATCATCCACGACCGCAAGTCTTTCTTCGGGTGGAATTCCGTCCGGGGCTCCAGCATACAACGAGGGACCTATGATGAGGCTTTGGTTGGTTCATGGCAAGTGCTCATTGCCACCGTCAATGACGAAAACCACACAAGAGCTATGCTATGATCATGTAAACACGCGCCAATTTCAAATCGATCGATGGTTTGTCGGCGGTGGCGTTATTTATTGTACACTGCCGTCGTTTTCGAAAGAACTTACAGGTATAACCTCAAATTGAAATAGAAAATAAACAACTTGGCTTTTCCTCGGAGAAGATGTTTTGACTGACGATTTTCTTTACCCTTCACATTCCCCGTGATTGTATTTTCCTCAACCATCTGCCAACGAAACTGACACCAAGCAAACCTTCTCAACAAGGTAGTAACCCCTCCCAGTCCGCTATTTACCCACCTGACTAATTACCCAGTGCCCTTCTCCCCGTTCACATTACCCATTCCCCCACTCCTCTGCCAACTAACTTGACGCCAAGCAACACTTTTTTCAACATTGTATTCATCCCTCCTCCCAGCCTGCTAATTTCTCAATATTACCAATCCTCCTCTTCTCCTCTTCCAACCTCAACCAATCCTTGCTTTCCTCCCTCCCTCCTCTTCCCCTCCGTCCAGAGAGATATATACAGTGTTTGACTTGTATTTTTACCTGATGATGTTACCCCATAACGAAGCCTAGGTAGTAAATAAAAATTTTTTTCCATGTAATTTCAACATGAAGATTTTCCACCAAGTGACGCCAGAAACTGTTATATATATACATATATATATATATATATATATATATATATATATATATATATTTATATATATATATAATATATATATATATATATATATATATATATATATATATATATATATATATATATATATATATATATATAACCCTCCCCGGACTACAACCTTGACGTGGTGGAAGGGCTTGTGCGTTCCGATGACCCCTAGAGCTGTACTGGCGGGAGTAATAAAAATTGCTCCTGGTAGGGTCACCCATGCCAGATAGGTCGAAGGTTAGGAGCCAGACGAAAGGTAGTCCACGCAGCGTCTGTTCCTCAGTGAGGCGGCTGCAATGGCGTCTGACCCCAGTGGGGCGGCCAGTAAGTGATGGTGTCACGTTAAAAACACTATTGAGGAAGGCAACGGGAAACCACCTCAATTATCATTCCCAAGAACAATGTGATGGACAATAGAGATATTTTGAGTCCTGGCAACCACGGGGCTCGGCCCAATCGGCCGTGTGTCGTGCCCGGCAGCGGGGGAGGCAAGGCTTCCGCGGTCGTCATCCCACGAAACCCTTGCAAGGGAAAACCAGCAGCAGCAGGACAGAAGACGCAGGAGAAGAAGACCAAATTAGTTAGAATAGGAACGTGGAATGTTAGGACAATGATGAGGACGGGGAAATTGGAGAATTTTAAGCGAGAGATGGAAAGGGGAAATATAGATATTTTAGGTCTATGCGAGGTGAGATGGAAAGATAGCGGGGATTACTGGAGTGATAAGTATAGAATAATATACAGCGGTGGGGACGAGAGCAAACGAGGGGTCGCCATAGTATTAAATGAAGAGGTAGGAAGAAGCGTAGTCAACATAGAGCAGGTAACGGATAGAATACTACTAGTGGAGATAAAAGCAGAACCAACGAACTTAGTTATTATCCAGGTATACATGCCACCGAGCAACCATAAGGAAGAAGAGGTCGATAGGATATACGATCAGTTAGAGGACATGATTGCATGTGTTCCTGCAGGGAAACATTTGATAGTGATGGGGGATTGGAATGCAACAGTAGGCGAAGGAAGAGATGGTGATGAGGTGGGGGACTACGGTTTAGGCACGAGGAATGACCGCGGGGAGAAAGCAGTTGAGTTCTGCAGGAGACAGGGGTTAGTTATCACCAACACTTGGTTCAGACACCACAAAAGACGCAGGTATACATGGAAAATGCCAGGTGACTCAGGAAGATATCAGCTAGATTATATCCTGGTTAGACACAGGTTTAGGAACAGTGTGATAAATTCCCACAGCTTCCCGGGAGCGGATGCGGACTCAGACCACAATTTAGTTGTTATGAAATGTAGCGTACGTTTTAAAAAGATAAGGCAGGGGCGGCGAGTTAGAAAATGGAATGTAGAAGCATTAAATGGGTTGAAAAGAAAGGAATACAAACAGGCGGTAGAGAAAATCATGGAGGACGGTAAAGAGCTAATTACTATTGAAGAAAAATGGGAATGTATCAAAAAAGGGTTGTCTAAAGCGGCAAAAGACACTATTGGAACCGTTAACGCTAAAAGGACTCGTAAACCATGGATCACGGATGAGATGATTACAAAAATGGATGAGCGGCGAAAATGGAAGAATATAAATACAGAATTAGGCAAAATGAAGTACAAAGAATTGAACAATAAATTGAGGCGGGCAACAAATAAAGCAAAGGAAGCATGGTGGAAGACGCAGTGCGAGAATATGGAAAGTCTGCAGAGGAAGGGGGAAATCGGTGCGCTTTACAGCATAGTTAAATCTTTATCGGGAAGTAAGAAAGGGAGATCAACGATAGCAGTTAGAGATAAGGCCGGTAAGGTAATAGTTGACGCAGGAAAGATCCAAGAGAGATGGAAGGAATATGTAGAAGACCTGTATAGTAAAGAGCTTAGACCAACAAAGTTAGACATTGAAAAGGAACATGACGTAGAGGAAGATAGCTTAGGTCCAGGCATACTAGACAATGAGATAGAAAGGGCATTAAGGGAGATGAAACTAAATAAGGCCGTGGGGGTAGATAACATTCCCGTGGAACTTTTGAAATGCTTGGGCAAATGTGGGAGGAAGAGGCTATATGGGCTGATCCGTAGTATTTATGAGGAGGGAATCTGGCCGGAAGACTTTGTGAGATCAGTTTTAGTTCCTATTCCGAAAAAGGTAAAGGCCACGTCATGTGAGGACTATAGGACAATTAGTTTGATATCCCACGCAGCTAAGGTTGTTCTCAGGATCATAAACAAAAGGATAGAGAGTAGGGCAAATGATTACTTAGGGGATGATCAGTTTGGGTTTAGGAAGGGGAGAGGTACGCGTGATGCCATTGCAGTAATGAGATTATTAATCGAGAGGAATATAGAACACAACCAGGAGGTATTTGCCTGTTTCGTAGATTTCGAAAAAGCGTTTGAAAGAGTAAATTGGGAAAAACTAATGAGTATATTGCAGAAAATAGGAATAGATTGGAGGGAAAGGAGGCTAATCCGCAATCTGTACATGTCTCAGACTGCCCAGGTGAGGGTGGGAAACGGGGAGTCAGGATGGGCAGTGTTAGGAAGGGGTGTAAGGCAGGGTTGCCCATTATCACCGTTGCTGTTCAACCTGTACGCAGAAGAAATGATCAAAGAGGCATGGGAAGAACTCGAGGTAGGAATGAAAGTGGGCGGGGAAGTCGTAAAATCAGTTAGGTTTGCTGATGACCAAGCTTTAGTTTGTCAGTCAGCCAAGGGGCTGCAAGCATTGCTTAGTGAATTGGAAATTCAGTGCGACAGGTATGGGATGAGAATCAATATTAATAAAACAAAGGTTATGCGATTTTCTAGAAAGAAAAAGGCCAAGCTTAACATTAAAATAGGAGGGCAAAAGCTAGAGCAGGTAGAACAGTTTACGTATCTCGGTAGTGTTTTGGACCAACACGGTCAAAGTAGTAGGGACGTAAGGAGAAGAATTGCGCTAGGCAAAGAGGCTTTCACAAGGAGGAGGGAGTTGATGACAGGGACTTTGAGTAAGGATGTTAAGAAAAGACTCGTAAAAACTTTGATATGGAGCGTAGCTATGTACGGAGCGGAAACGTGGTCATTGAAGCAGGAGGATAGACGTAGATTGGAGGCTTTTGAAATGTGGGTTTGGAGAAGAATGGAGAAGGTGAAATGGACAGAGAAGAAAACAAATGAGGAAGTACTTGGTATGGTGGGCGAAGAGAGGGGTTTGTTGGGAGCAATCCTATGGAGGCAGGAAAAGTGGATGACGGGGGTGTTGACCGGCAGTGGGATGTTGAAGTCTGTGATAGAGGGTAGAATGTTGGGCAAAAGAGGAAAGGGAAGGAACAGGATAGGGTTGTTGGACGGGATGAAGGGAGGAAGGAAGTACTCAGAGATGAAGAGGGACCTGATATAGAGTAGGATGATTGATTTTGTGTTTTGTTTGGAGTAATAAAATATTTGTTTGGTAGTTGTGTCAGTCCAAAAACCTACCTTAACCGGTAGATTACTTAAAAAAAAAAAATATATATATATAAATATATATATATATATATATATATATATATATATATATATATATATATGTATATATATAAATATATATAGGGAGGGAGAAAAGGATTGATTGAGGTAGGAAGAGGGGGTCTAAAAGTTTATGGTTAGAGGCGGAGGAATAGGATTGGTAATATTGGTAAATTAGCTGGCTCTGAGGAGGAATTAATACAATTTTGCAAAAGCTTTGCTTGGCGTCAAGTTAGTTGGCAGAGGAGTGGGGGCATAGATAATGTGAACGGGGAGAACGGTACTGGGTAATTAGTCAGGTGATTAAGTAGGAGGCTGGGAGGGGTTTTCCTACATTGTTGTAAAGGTGGTGTCAGTTTAGTTGGCGTTATTGTATTTCCCTCACCCCTCTGCCAACTAAATTGACACCAAACAAGCCTTCTCAACCATGTATTAACCCCTACCAGCCTCCTACTTATGTGGAAAAGCCAAGTTGTTTATTTTAAATTTCAATATAAAGATTTTCCACTAGGTAACGCCGGAAACTGTTTTATTTAGAATTTCAAAATTAGTGCTAAACGTGAATACGTTTTGCGCTACACATGGACAGAATATCTCCGGCATAACTTTTGCGAAAGTGGTTGGTATTCAAAACAAGCGTTGTTACCCCTTGAAAATATTTTTAAAAATGTGAACCGGCGGTGGTTTCGACACCGGCAACGTATTTAATTTTCAAGTCGCTATGCAATATAGTTTCGCCGCATAATAAACCTATATCTAAATGAAAGAATAAAGACTTTAGGGGTTTGGTTGATGGATGGAAGGAAGTCCCAGGGGTGGAAGAGGAGAATGGGGTGGGGGTCGTTGTCTTCTTTCCATTTAATAATATGGGGAGGAGTATAGTTGTATGCCCCGCCTTAGAAAACCATTCATTGATTTTCCTCCCAATGTTCCCAGATTTCTGCCGTAATTTGCATGCCTTAATTCATCCCTTTATGCATCCTACCGTTTGACACTAATATTCTGCCTGCGAAGAGACACAGAATCATTTATTTTCCTCTATGTGTTGTATTCTTTTATATAGTCAACTATTCATTATAAATAATTCTCCGCCGCCACAGTGATGTCTATTTTCCTTCACGTCGCATAAAATGCCTACACATTTTTTTCCTCTTCTTCCCACGCTCACCTGGCAAAGTCCCTCCAATATCACGACCTTCAACACCCCATTGCTTATCTGTATGCCTTCCAATTACTTTCTTTAGCTTCCTCTAATTTCCTCGGACAACTTCCCCCTTTACACTATAATTTCTAACACTTCCTTCATTGTTTTCCTCTCTGTCCAGCTTATTTTCTCAAGTACAGTCCCAATGCCCACTGCTCACGAGCCTCTCATATAAGCTCAAGTTCTCTCCCTAAAGGCTTAGTTTAGAACCCATGCAAACGCTTCAAATATGAGAATTTGACTAATGGAATTGTGACGAAAATTGTAAGGGTGATAAAGGGTAAAAAGGATAGTTGTGGTAGCACCAGATAAGTTACTGGTGGGAAAATAAAGTTTAGCGAGATCAACAAAAAGATGTAGTGATGACATCACATGATCACCTTTCACCAACTCCCTTGTCTTTATCAGTGTTATTTTCGCTTTCTTTTTCGGGCGAAATTCTTCTAATATCCTTGCTATAATCATTTTCGTTCAGAATACTATCCGAATTACTAAATGGCTTATTCTACTGTTATTTATTTCTTCCTACGTTGATGTTTAACATACGCTATTTTCTTTTGATGTGGGGGTGAAGGATGGAAAAGCTTAAATGAACAGAAAGGTAAACAACCGAGGAAGTGCTTGGCATGGTGGGTGAGGAGTGGGGATACTTGGGAGAAATCCAAAGGAGTCAGGAAAGTTCGATGCAGAGAATTTTGTTGGGCGATGGAACGCTGAAGACTGTGTTAGAGGGGAGAACATTGGGCAGACGAAGTAAGGTAGGAAATTCCTTAATATCAATCCATGGATACTAAATATTGGAAGGTGGTTTAGTATGTTAAAACACCGAAGGCAGGCAGAAAACATGAAGAAATGAAGGAAGGTTGTGTAGGTAAAATAATTGAGGTTCTCGCGATTGATGGGCGACGGTAGGCATTAGGAACCTGTGCAAAAACCAACCTTATAGGATAGAATACTTTCAATTAACTAAATCTTTATCTGGGGCCGGATTCGATATCGGGGCTCATTTAATATTATATATATAAATCATATATATATATATTATATATATGTAAATAATATATATATTTATATAATTATATATATATATTATATTATATATATATATATATATATATATATATATATATATATATATATATATATATATATATATATATATATATCCCTCCCCGGACTACAACCTTGACGTGGTGGAAGGGCTTGTGCGTTCCGATGACCCCTAGAGCTGTACTGGCGGGAGTAATAAAAATTGCTCCTGGTAGGGTCACCCATGCCAGATAGGTCGAAGGTTAGGAGCCAGACGAAAGGTAGTCCACGCAGCGTCTGTTCCTCAGTGAGGCGGCTGCAATGGCGTCTGACCCCAGTGGGGCGGCCAGTAAGTGATGGTGTCACGTTAAAAACACTATTGAGGAAGGCAACGGGAAACCACCTCAATTATCATTCCCAAGAACAATGTGATGGACAATAGAGATATTTTGAGTCCTGGCAACCACGGGGCTCGGCCCAATCGGCCGTGTGTCGTGCCCGGCAGCGGGGGAGGCAAGGCTTCCGCGGTCGTCATCCCACGAAACCCTTGCAAGGGAAAACCAGCAGCAGCAGGACAGAAGACGCAGGAGAAGAAGACCAAATTAGTTAGAATAGGAACGTGGAATGTTAGGACAATGATGAGGACGGGGAAATTGGAGAATGTTAAGCGAGAGATGGTAAGGGGAAATATAGATATTTTAGGTCTATGCGAGGTGAGATGGAAAGATAGCGGGGATTACTGGAGTGATAAGTATAGAATAATATACAGCGGTGGGGACGAGAGCCAACGAGGGGTTGCCATAGTATTAAATGAAGAGGTAGGAAGAAGCGTAGTCAACATAGAGCAGGTAACGGATAGGATACTACTAGTGGAGATAAAAGCAGAACCGACGAACTTAGTTATTATCCAGGTATACATGCCACCGAGCAACCATAAGGAAGAAGAGGTCGATAGGATATACGATCAGTTAGAGGACCTGATTGCATGTGTTCCTGCAGGGAAACATTTGATAGTGATGGGGGATTGGAATGCGACAGTAGGCGAAGGAAGAGATGGTGATGAGGTGGGGGACTACGGTTTATGCACGAGGAATGACCGCGGGGAGAAAGCAGTTGAGTTCTGCAGGAGACAGGGGTTAGTTATCACCAACACTTGGTTCAGACACCACAAAAGACGCAGGTATACATGGAAAATGCCAGGTGACTCAGGAAGATATCAGCTAGATTATATCCTGGTTAGACACAGGTTTAGGAACAGTGTGATAAATTCCCACAGCTTCCCGGGAGCGGATGCGGACTCAGACCACAATTTAGTTGTTATGAAATGTAGCGTACGTTTTAAAAAGATAAGGCAGGGGCGGCGAGTTAGAAAATGGAATGTAGAAGCATTAAATGGGTTGAAAAGAAAGGAATACAAACAGGCGGTAGAGAAAATCATGGAGGACGGTAAAGAGCTAAGTACTATTGAAGAAAAATGGGAATGTATCAAAAAAGGGTTGTCTAAAGCCGCAAAAGACACTATTGGAACCGTTAACGCTAAAAGGACTCGTAAACCATGGATCACGGATGAGATGATTACAAAAATGGATGAGCGGCGAAAATGGAAGAATATAAATACAGAATTAGGCAAAATGAATTACAAAGAATTGAACAATAAATTGAGGCGGGCAACAAATAAAGCAAAGGAAGCATGGTGGAAGACGCAGTGCGAGAATATGGAAAGTCTGCAGAGGAAGGGGGAAATCGGTGCGCTTTACAGCATAGTTAAATCTTTATCAGGAAGTAAGAAAGGGAGATCAACGATAGCAGTTAGAGATAAGGCCGGTAAGGTAATAGTTGACGCAGGAAAGATCCAAGAGAGATGGAAGGAATATGTAGAAGAATTGTATAGTAAAGAGCTTAGACCAACAAAGTTAGACATTGAAAAGGAACATGACGTAGAGGAAGATAGCTTAGGTCCAGGCATACTAGACAATGAGATAGAAAGGGCATTAAGGGAGATGAAACTAAATAAGGCCGTGGGGGTAGATAACATTCCCGTGGAACTTTTGAAATGCTTGGGTAAATGTGGGAAGAAGAGGCTATATGGGCTGATCCGTAGTATTTATGAGGAGGGAATCTGGCCGGAAGACTTTGTGAGATCAGTTTTAGTTCCTATTCCGAAAAAGGTAAAGGCCACGTCATGTGAGGACTATAGGACAATTAGTTTGATATCCCACGCAGCTAAGGTTGTTCTCAGGATCATAAACAAAAGGATAGAGAGTAGGGCAAATGATTACTTAGGGGATGATCAGTTTGGGTTTAGGAAGGGGAGAGGTACGCGTGATGCCATTGCAGTAATGAGATTATTAATCGAGAGGAATATAGAACACAACCAGGAGGTATTTGCCTGTTTCGTAGATTTCGAAAAAGCGTTTGATAGAGTAAATTGGGAAAAATTAATGCGTATATTGCAGAAAATAGGAATAGATTGGAGGGATAGGAGGCTAATCCGCAACCTGTACATGTCTCAGACTGCTCAGGTGAGGGTGGGAAACGGGGAGTCAGGATGGGCAGTGTTAGGAAGGGGTGTAAGGCAGGGTTGCCCATTATCACCGTTGCTGTTCAACCTGTACGCAGAAGAAATGATCAAAGAGGCATGGGAAGAACTCGAGGTAGGAATGAAAGTGGGCGGGGAATTCGTAAAATCAGTTAGGTTTGCTGATGACCAAGCTTTAGTTTGTCAGTCAGCCAAGGGGCTGCAGGCATTGCTGAGTGAATTGGAAATTCAGTGCGACAGGTATGGGATGAGAATCAATATTAATAAAACAAAGGTTATGCGATTTTCCAGAAAGAAAAAGGCCAAGCTTAACATTAAAATAGGAGGGCAAAAACTAGAGCAGGTAGAACAGTTTACGTATCTCGGTAGTGTTTTGGACCAACACGGTCACAGTAGTAGGGACGTAAGGAGAAGAATTGCGCTAGGCAAAGAGGCTTTCACAAGGAGGAGGGAGTTGATGACAGGGACTTTGAGTAAGGATGTTAAGAAAAGACTCGTAAAAACTTTGATATGGAGCGTAGCTATGTACGGAGCGGAAACGTGGTCATTGAAGCAGGAGGATAGACGTAGATTGGAGGCTTTTGAAATGTGGGTGTGGAGAAGAATGGAGAAGGTGAAATGGACAGAGAAGAAAACAAATGAGGAAGTACTTGGTATGGTGGGCGAAGAGAGGGGTTTGTTGGGAGCAATCCTATGGAGGCAGGAAAAGTGGATGAAGGGGGTGTTGACCGGCAGTGGGATGTTGAAGACTGTGATAGAGGGTAGAATGTTGGGCAAAAGAGGAAAGGGAAGGAACAGGATAGGGTTGTTGGACGGGATGAAGGGAGGAAGGAAGTACTCAGAGATGAAGAGGGACCTGATATAGAGTAGGATGATTGATTTTGTGTTTTGTTGGGAGTGATAAGGTGTTTGTTTGGTAGTTGTGTCAGTCCAAAAACCTACCTTAACCGGTAGATTACTTAAAAAAAAAAAAAATATATATATATATATATATATATATAATATACAGGTTGCGGCAACATAACTTCCTTTTTAAAGGGTTTTGCGTTTGAAAAAAGGAAGTTATCTTGCCGTACCCTGTATTTAATTAAGAATAATAGCTAAGGGAGTAAACCAAGACTGGAAACATTTAGCTTCAATACATGCATGTTATGTAAAATTTTGAATTTTAATTGATCACATATTGAATGTTGCGGCGCAGAGTCCTGCCTGCAACGATCCTCGAAAAAATGTTTTGTCAGCCCCTAATACACTATTTTGACCAATAATGTATGTGCATATTGGAGGAAACTTATTAGCCGCGTTCTTCTTCGCATTTGCGTGCGACTCAATCCGCAGGGGCTCCTGGCTAGCATACTAGAACTACACTACAGCTTGAGTGTTAGAAAACATGCCATACCTTATCTCTGAGCACTCCCTCAACTTGGCGGCCCACGACCACGTAATTTTCTTTTGGGTCCTCCTGCTACGGACCTGATTTAAAGCTGATCGTACCATCTAGATCCTTGGCCTAACTGATTTCACGCTAATGGGTGGATGGAGAAATCTACCTTCGGGATGACGCGTTCCCTAATACTAATATTCGATATTACGGGATCACGAGGACGCACAGCTTTAGTTTGCGGTTGTGTGGGTAGCAGGAAAGTTAAAAGTGGTCTTAAATAAAAACTAGGCTGAAAAATATTTTACATACCTGTTAGCATTTTATGCACTTTCGAAAACTCGCTCTTATGGCTCTACTTTTTGTCCTTCGTTCAAGTTAACCACAAGCCTTGAAAGATAGAGGAAAGAACTCCATTCGATCACCACTATGGAGCGTCCTTGACTTTCTGATGTTTTTGGCTTCCTCATAATGTTTCATTTTCCCAGTTTCTCTTCCTCATTGCCAAACTCAAAGGTTTGGGACGCCTAACTTCGATTTACAAAATATTCTCAAGGAATAGCAAGGAAATATTTTATTGGTACCATAGGCGATAAATACTTCGGAGTTATGGTTTATATTGTTTCTTTATGGTGTCTAGTGATCATCGCCCAAATCATACCGAATTTACCATCCCATTTGTAGCTTTAAGTTTGCATTTTGAATTTAGGAAATTATTAGGTTGATAAAATAGAAGTATTTGTAAAAAGGGAAGTGATGACGAGTACGTTAAATAAAGGCATAAAGAAAATATTGGTAAAATCACTAATCTGGAGCGTAGCTCTGTACGGAACCGACACCAGGTCTTGGGAGGCCAAAGGATGAGTGTAGATTTGAGGTTTTATCATTTGTGTACGGCTGAGAAGAGTATAGGATGGACGGAGAGGAAGATCAGATATCAGATGACCTTAATGCTACACAGCGTGGGTGCGACGCTGGGAAATTAGAATAAAAAATAAAAAAAGTGAGTAGCGATGAATTTTTCGAAAAAAGAACAATTCCCTCCAGAACGCCTACTTCATCGGGAACATCGAAATGAAATGTGTAGACTCGATTAAATACTTAAGCGTTACCGTCACTTACGACCTCTCCTGAGTGAAATATAAATAGGGGATATGCGGACAAGCAAACAAATAAATAGTATTTGTTGTCAGAGTACCGGATAAATGTGATGAAAAGGTCGTAGTGTCAGATCATAACTGGCTATATTCTCATTGACGCTGTTTATTTCTGATGGTTTTAAAGTATAGCGAAATCAATCAAATCAATCCTTCATATCCAAAATTTAGGCTTAAATTTGGATTTTGTTGAAATTACCTTTTACCCAGCTAGTTTTCCTGTGAACTGTTGTGTTCGCGATTATTCTTAATACCTTATTATTCCGTCATGCTCAAATTATTTATCAAAAAATCCATAATTGTTCTTCTGAGTGCATTGTTTGTAAATCCCTCGACTAACTCCATGTTCCTGTTTTTAAATTAGGATTTATTAAAAGAGTACTGGGTAAATGTAATAAAAAGGTAAGGAAATTTTATCTTTCGCTGGTTAGGCTTCATTTAGAATATGCTGCTAGCATATGGGATCTTCACGAAGTTGGATTGATTGCCGGATTGGATCGCGTGAAGCATAGAGGAGCTAGATTTATAAAACGTGGTTTTCATAAACTTAGTAGTGTATCCAAAATATTAGAGCAGCTAGGCTCGGAATCACTCGCGGAGCGAATGTTAAGTTACAGTTTTGATCTCTTGCATAAATTGAAAGGATATATCTTTGGCAGTGATGTTGAAAATGTACTATTACCCACATCGCACTACGGTAGAAGAATTCATGTCAATAAAATTAGAGATATTAAGTGTTAAACTGATAAATTTAAGATGTCCGATTTTCCAGGAACAATAAGAGATCAAAATAACATTGCTCGACCGGGGTAGGGTCATGTTCAGCAAAATGTATTCTGGTGTGTGTTCACCCCCTGCCATACATTATTATTAATAAGTAATCTACCGGTTAAGGTAGGTTTTGGATGGACACAACAACTAAATAAATATTTTGTGACTCCTAACAAAATGTAATCCAGCAACCTACTCTAAATCAAGTCCCTCTTCTTCTCTAGGTACTTCCTTCCTCCCTTCATCCCGTCCAACATCCCTATCCTGTACCTGCCATTTCTGCCCAAACTTTCCCCATTATTACAGTCTTCAACATCCTACTGTCGATCAACACGCCCTTGATCCGTTTTTCCTGCCTCCTTAGGATTTCTCACAACAAACCCCTCTCCTCGCCCACCATACCTAGCACCTTCTCGTTTGTTTTCCTTTCGGTCCATTTCACCTTCCCCATCCTTCTCCACACCCATATTTCAAAAGCATCCAATCTACTTCTATCCTCCCGCTTCAGTGACCATTTTTCCGCGCCTTACATAACTACACTCCATATCAAAGTTTTCACGAGCATTATCTTAACATCTTTACTCAATGTCCCTGTCATCAATTCCCTCCTCCTTGTAAAAGCCTCTTTGCCTAGCGCAATCTTTCTCCTTGCGTCTCTTCTACTTGTGCCATGTTGGTCAAAAACACTTCCGAGAAATTTAACTGTTCTACCTGCTCTAGTTTTTGCTTTCCTATTTAAATGTTTAGCTTAGCCTTTTTCTTTCTGTGGAACCGCATAACTTTTGTTTTATTTATATTGATTCATCCCGTATTTATCGCACTGAATTTCCAATTCACTCAGCAAAGCTTGCAACCCCTTGGCTCACTGACAAATTATAGCTTGGTCATCAGCAAACCTAACTGATTTTACGAATTACCCGCCCACTTTTATTCCTACCTCCAGTTCTCCCTATGCCTCTTTAATCATTTCCTCTACATGCAGGTTGAACAGCAACGGTGATAATGGGCAACCCTGCCTCACACCTCTTCCGAACACTGCCCATCCGGACTCCCCGTTTCCCACCCGCACGTGACCAGTCTGAGACATGTACAGGTTGCGGATTAGCCTCCTTTCCCTCCAATCTATTCCTATTTTCTGCGATATACTCATCTGTTTTTCCCAATTCACTCTATCAAACGCTTTTTCGAAATCTACGAAACAGGCAAATACGTCCTGATTGTATTCTATATTCCTCTCGATTAGTGATCTCATTACTGCAATGGCATCACGCTTGCCTCTCCCCTTCCTAAACGCAAACTAATCATCCCCTAATTAATCATTTACCCTGCTCTCCATCCTTTTGTTGATTATCCTGAGAACCACTTTAGCTGCATGGGAAACAAACTTATTGTTCTGTAGTCCTCACATGATGTAACCTTTATCTTTTTCGGTATAGGAATTAACACTGATCTCACAAAGTCTTCCGGCCAGATTCCTTCCCCATAGATGCTACGAATCAGTCCATATAGCCTCTTCCTCCCACATTTTCCTAAACCTTTTCGTAGTTCCGAAGGAATGTTGCCTAACCCCCCGGTCTTATTTGATTTCATTTCCCTTAATGCCCATTCTATCTCATTGTCGAGTATGCCTGGACCTAAGCTATCTTCCTCGTCGTTGCGTTCCCTTTCTATATTTAGCCTTGTTGGCCTGAGTTGTTCACCAAAGAGTTTGTTCTCTATATTCTTTCCATATATCTTTGATCTTTTTTCTTTCTTCTCTTATCTTAACCGACTAATCTCTTACTGTTAGCATAGTCCTTCTCTTCTTACTTCCCGATTGTGATTTAACCTTACCTGTGATGTGCCTAACCATAATATAGTTAAACCGATACCTTTCCGTGTCACCTGGCATTTTTCATGTACACCTCCACCTTTTGTGTTGTCTAAACCAAGTGTTAGTGATAAAACCTGTCTCCTACAGAACTCAATTGCTTTCTCCCCTCAATCATTCCTCGTGCATAATCAATTCAATTAAAATAATCGTGGTAATTCAATCCCTCTTTGGTGAATGGTCTTCTCCTGGGTCGATGTATCACTCTGTTCCAGCCTACTTAATTGTCTTCGTGCCCCTACAATCCCTGCGACCTTAATATCTGAGCACGTCCGACCGCGTTAGGTTAATATTCGGGTCAAAATTAGTTTGGTGTGTATTTACCTCCTGTCACACACCCTAACGGTGGCTTCTAGGGTACTAAAAGATCAAGATCGACGACGAAGATTTAGATTTGGTGGGAGGGAAGGGGAAGGTGTTATGGAGACTCTGATGGAGACAGAGAAATTGCGCGGAGGAAATCTGAGGATAAATAGGTCGTTAAAGATCTTGTTAGAAAAGAGAATGAGAGGTAAGTGATGTAGGGGAAATAAGAGAGAGTGCTTTTTGGACATCAGGAAGGCAAATGGAAGCAGCGGAGAACTGGAGAAGGAGTTGCCGTATTTTCCTATCGATAACGTGCGCGTTATCAACATAAAAATGTTCAGATGATCGAAAAAATGACGATGCGCGTTATGCAATGAAAATTGAAAATATCCAAACATAGATGTATTTTTAAACAAACACATCCGATATAAACGAATTTTTACACACTACATATAATTTTTACGCGCATGTGTATATATATATAGTATATATATATATATATATATATATATATATATATATATATATATATATATATATATATATACTACCTTGATCAAAAATTTCCCGGAATTTATTCAGAAAATTAAAAATACAAGTTTATTCATCTAAATCTATATTGTCCCCTTCAAAGTAATCCCCATCGACTGCAACACACTTATGCCAGCGCTTGATCCAATCCTCGAAACATTTTTTATATTCGGTTTTCGGTATGTCCATCAGTGCTTCCTGCGATTTTTCCATTACTTCCTCTCGGCTGCTAAAACGCGTTCCCCGTAATGGTTTTTTAACTCGATTGAACAGAAAGAAGTCACAGGGAGCCAAATCAGGTGAATTCGGTGGCTGTTGGATGGTATTTGTTGCATTTTTCGTCAAAAAATTACGAATAATGATAGCACTGTGCGACGGTGCGTTATCATGGTGCAAAATCCACGAGTTTTCTGCCCACATTTCTGGTCTCTTTCGGCGAATTGCTTCACGCAAACGTCTCATAACGCCCAAATAATACTCTTTGTTTACTGTCTGGCCTTCTGGCAAAAATTCATGATGCACTACACCGTTGTAATCCATGAAAACCGTCAGCATTGCCTTCTTTTTTGACTGAAAACGACGTGGTTTTTTTGGTCTCGGCTCATTTGGTGAACGCCATTCACTTGCCTGATGTCTGGATTGCGTGTCGTACTCATAAACCCACGTCTCGTCTCCAGTAATGATCCTTTTGATGAATGTGGGATCGGATTCAGCCTCGCAAATCATGTCTTTTGCGACGTCAACACGGTCTCTTTTTTGCATGAAATTGAGGTCTTTTGGCACCAACTTTGCTGCTACACGACGGAAACCCAAATCATTAACCACAATGTCTTGGGCGGATCCATAGGCAATGTTCAAGTCCTCCGCTATTTCTCTGATGGTTAATTTGCGGTTATTGACCAACATTTCTTTTACTTTATCAATTTTTTCACCGACTTTCGATGTCGATGGTCTGCCACTGCGTTCATCATCTTCGATTGACTCACGACCACTTCTGAACCGCTCGTGCCACTGGTAAACGACCGTTTTTTTTAGAGAATCGTTGCCGAAACACTTTTCCAACATTTCCGACGTCCGTGCGCCACTAAATCCGTTTTTTACGCAAAATTTAATACAAGTTCGTTGTTGCAAATTTAAATCCATTTCTGCAATTGTAAAAAATCGCCAACACACACAGAGATAGATGTACTCTTGGCTACGTAACTTTTGCAAATGTCAAGTTATGACACTAAGATTTAAAGGGAATATCAACAACAGATGTACCAATTTAACAAAAAAAACAGAACTCAAATCGGAACGATGGGAGCGCCACACGGTGGTTATTCCGGGAACTTTTTGATCAAGGTAGTATATATATATATATATATATATATATATATATATATATATATATATATATATATATATATATATATATATACATACACACACACAATGGGACGGCACAATAGATCACAAATAGAATAGCAACATTTAAAAGGACACTCACACGGTAAATTGTTCGAGCTTTCGGCCCTCTCAGAGGTCATGGGTGCGCGCGCTTTATACATAGGGTGCGCGTTATCGATCGGAAAATACGGCAATGCTGGGCAACCAAGAAATTCACGCGATGCGCACAGCGATGTTTTACATTTATTGGGCTCCGCCAAAAACTTGCGTTTAATTTGTAAATGATTTTGTCGTGGTAATTAACTTTGAATGATTTCAATGTCTTTCGAGAGATGATTCGTCGCTCATCCTCATGATCACTCCAAATCATACGTCGTTGAAACACATCATTAATGAAAATACATAGACAATATATTTTTATTATTATTTACGGAATTCTATCGTATGCCACCACTATTTTTGTGAAGTTGAACATTTTACATTTAAGTTTTACCTTAAATTTCCAAGGCTCAGTGAACTGATAAATTATTTTTTGAATATTCTTCATGGTGGCCACAAATCTTCAAAATGAGGAAAACTATTCCATCTAACCCCTCGCTTGAAAACCGCGGCTAGTCTCATTGACTCGTAGAAAATGTACAATTCCTCAATGATCTCTTTTGAACGCTGCCGAATAGCACCGTGCTAAAAGCAGAAAATCGCCCACTCATTCCATATATGAAGAACTTCAGTGGCAGCATGGGATGTGAGGCCATATTATGAGATATTTCATTTTGTAAACAGCCGCCGAAGGCCAAAGAGACATACCGTTACCAAATTGATGATTTTCCCAGTTGGACTATTTATGAAATCGTTTTCGCCAAATCTGTTATTCGACAATTAAATCTCCTTAATTTTTCGATCTGTTATTTCTGATTGAGTAATAATTCAATTAAATATCTTTTTACAATCGAAGGTCTGGCTCGTTAGACTATTTTCATCCAAAATTGTGTATGACGTTCCATACAACTGATAGTATACTGCACATACTGCTTATGTGTACTATGAACCTAATACTGCATCTCCGCCGCTAGATTGTATACAAAACATACTTAAGGCCTACTTGAGGGTCTTTAGGCGAAAGATATTTTGATATATTTTGCATGGACATATGCTCTATAAACAGAATCGGTAAACACAAGACTTAACTTTATAATGTGGTGACTCCATTTTTGCAGTTCTGCATCCAGGGAAGCTTTTTTGATTGATGAACCAAAATTTTCAAACTAAGAATGAAAAAAAATTTCAGAGGAATGGACGCAGCTCATATTAAAGATTAATTTCATATTTTGACCAGCAACATTAAGGGTCAAAATGGATTATAATATTTAAATATAAGTGCATTTTGTGAAAATATCTGGTTAAAATGGCATGCAATGTTGCAAAGCAGTTGGAGGTTATTTTGCTAAGCAAAGTTCCTTAACCAAAATTAACTCCAACTTGCCATTTTCTATATTTCCAAGTTTTCTATTTGAAATAGTCAAGTCCTGAACTACATTGTGCAAAGTTAAGCTCGCCATTTATTCCTCACAGTCTACTGTATTATTTTTATATATTACTTATAAATGTTCTGCCAACTGTTGATACCTTGGCCAAGAGAAATTCAGCGAGACTATATTACTATTGCCCAGGGTCATCCAAGTATAGTTATACTTTGAATTTTATAAAGCGTGAAGCTTTAATTGTTTTTGTTGCCAATTGAAGATCAGCTTTGAGGAAATTCATTTGGTTTACTTGTTGAGGAGAGGGTTTTTATTTGAATTGTGAAACTTGAATATTCTTACTTTTCCTACAGAGCAGCACCCAACTATTAAGCCACACTTCACTTTATTTCATCTACTTTGTACTTACAGGACCCCCTGTTTGAACTTTATTAACCACCAACCATGTCTGTTGAAGTCCAAGCTTCTATCTCCAATGGAAATGCACAAAAGATGACAACCCATGATGATGACATACGCCACCTGAGAGAATGGCTGCCAAAGCAACCTCATCTCCCTCCGATCACAAGTGAGGAGAACCATTTCATTTATTCTGAGTGGTGTGCTGGATTAAAACTTCTGGAATTCAGTGCTGAAGACAATTTCATTTGATTAAAAGAAGGACACCTGTCTCTAGTATATATGTTGTTGATTCCTTGCCTCAAGAGCAATTTTAGTTTTGAGGAGCTTACTAGCATGAGGCTTAAATTCATTATCAAAATGAAGTTTATCAGTTGCTGAGAGAAATTGAAGCTTTGCTGCTTGGGAAAAATTGAGAAGCTCATTTTTTCCCCATATTGCAGAGAGCTATTCAGGAATGAAAGCTCAAATGAGGAAAGAATCACATGATTTATGCCAATATTATTGGTCTTGTTGAGTTATAGCGATTCTAGTAAGACAATCTTCATGGAATAAGAATTCCTCCAATATTTCAATGCTAACCTTCAAACCTCTTGTGGTCATGCATTCTATCTCATTACGTATATCAAATTCAAAATAAATATTTATAACTTGGGGGTATGGTAGTTCATTGGGCCTTTGACTAAAGGGCCCAAGATTAATTCTCAAAGATGCCTCTGGGACTCACTCCACTCATTCTGTGTGATTTTTCGGGTACCCCATCTTTATAGGAAATCATAAGTGGCACAGGCAATGAAAATGATCCCCTTCCCCAATGCATGAATTTCACATGACATTGTGCTTGCAATTAGTGTTAATGAGCTCTAACCTCACTAATCAAATCTGGCTTTAGCGTGTTTACTGTGGTGTACCATACAGCAGTAGCAGTTACTTGCAGGGTACCGTGTATTGGTGTAAATCAGGATGAGTTCCCTTTCATTGACATAGTCAGAATATTCCAAATCCACATGTTTATAATTTGTCGAATTATTTTGTTACCTTTTACACTATTGCCTTGCCTGAGGAAACAAAGTAAGAATCGTAGAGGTACAATTATGCTACAATGTCGATAACATTTTTTACAATGTTTATGGACAGATCATAATTATAGCTTTAATCAGCTGAAAATCAGCTGAAATCAAATAAATGGCATCAGAAACTTAATATTCTTTCTGGATTGAGTGAACCTTGTGTCGTTTATTTCAACCTGCTAAACTGCTCCACGCTATGTGATAGTTAGGAAAGATAAATTTATTTCTTAGTCATGTGCTGTAATTTAGAGACATTTACAGTAATAAAAATGAATATTTTAGGAAGAAGAGGGATACAATACAGCAAATAAAGACCCCACAGTGTAGAAACTACAGTGCAACCGCTAAAATTGCCTTAGCAGAATATGATTGTGCCAATGGACACCATTCAATGGCTGAAAAACACAACATAGATAGAAAAGGTGTTCAACTTAAACGAACACAGCTCCCTTGATCTCTCAAAACCTTAAAATCTTGCTTAGTGTTTCAGGGCTCAATTATACCTCTCACTTGGAACTTGAAGTACATGTCATCATATTTGTGGGAAAAAACAAAGTCTCAGTTAAGCTTTCAAATTTCATAAGAACACCACAGAAGCTAGTAAGATTGCATGTGAAATGAAAATTTTGAGGGCAAATTACCACTCAAGAGCTGGCTAGTTACTGCAGATGATGAAGAGGTTAAGGTTTTTGCAGAATAGTATGCAGAAACTACCACTATTGTATGAAAATAATATGCTTAGTTGTCAGCATATTATCATTCATCCATGACAGTGGTAACAGTCCCCATGCGGTGAAACTGATTATGCTGACCACATATGTGGGATATGCAGTATAAGTGGAAAGAGAACTTAGTTTTTTTAAGAGAAGCAAAAGAAATAGAACAACTTTTATTCAGTGACCATAGTGATATAGCCTCACCCAAAGACCATAGCAACTGCCTCCTTTTTCTCCATTTATATTCTTTCCCCACCATCCTTCCATCTCCTCTGTCATCAATCCCCACTCTTTCTCACCCTGATTTAAACATCCATCTCTCCCTCCTCTCACAAATGCCAGCCATGTATGAATCCCTCTTCTCTGAGTACTTCTAGACAGTCCTAACACTAATCTGTTTTGGCAGGCCCAGTTCTCCATCTGTGAAAGAGTGGTGGACAAGAAGATCAGTTTCAGTCGAAAGCACAGACAATGGAAATAAAAAAATTGTATGCTAAGTATCACAACTGATGGAAGGGACCTACCACCATGTATAATATTTTAAGAGGAAAACTGTCAAATGATGTCTCCTCTTGGGGTTCATGAAGTCTCAAGAGAGAAAGGGTGGATGTCTGAAGGCTTTGTGAGAGGTTGTGTGAAAGTAGTTTAGTGGAGAAAACCAGGGGCTCTCTCTAATATGCTATCTGTATTTGTGCAAGATTATTTAAGCACCACTTTACTGAGGAAGAAAATCAGCTAAAAAAGACAGGTGATTTGAGCATGGTAAAATAATTTGTGGAGGCACACAAGCCTGCTAAGGTCACCAGATTTTGAAAAATATGCCTAATCCAGCCTAAAGAGAACAATAACAGATATACGTCTACCATGTTGATATTTCTTGTAATGATTTGAGCATGAATTGGGTATTGAATTGTTGTTTTAATTAATTTTCACAGATGAGCAGCTGTCAACATTTCTCCATGCTTGCTATAACAGTCTTGAGAGGACAAAAAAAACCATTGATCAGTATTACACCATTCGAGCTGCAGTTCCTGAATTGTTTTCAGGTTATAATCCTATGAAGCCAGAGATTCAAAAGGTTTTTGATACAGTGTAAGTTAAGATTCAGTGAGAAAGAGTTAAGTACATTTTCTTGCTTTACAGTTTAAGTCTCCTAAAGTGTGGTACCTATAAGAAATTTTAGGTGACTAATAGTTGGAAAGTTTTATTTTGAGATTTATATGAAGAATAGTGGGTTCAATTCCTGGACATGCTTCAGGTACCCTCAGTTTAACCCAAGCTGTATGATTTTTTGAGGAACAGATATTCTTGGGAAACTGTAGCTAGCACAGGGAAAGGAACTGGCCCTCCTACCCTGATGTGTGAATTTCACATGCCGTCGGGCTCATTGCTGAGTGAACTCTATCTTCACCTCTCAAGCAGACCTTTAGGTTGAAGACTGTAGTTGGTTTTTTATTGATAACTTGTAGTTGTAAGCTAAAAAGCACATTGAAAGCTCTTAGTAGGATTAATCTGCAAAGACCAATATATATGCCTGAATTTCAGTTTTTTAGCTTTGAGCACTAAGTGAAAGAAGGGCATGAGGAAGCAGGCATTAAGTAAGAAAAATATGTAGTCTCCTGGTGTCCTCATATTACTCAGGAATAAAAATGTTGACCACTTTTTCAAGGGTAAAAGAATTATCCACTAAGTTCAGCTATTTAAGGGATCGGGTCTCAGCCCATACCAACTCAATCTAGCTATGAACATGCTTGTAAGGAAGGCAAGGAGCAGATCACTATGGAGTACCCTGTTTGCAAATGACTTAGCTCTCTATAAAGAGTCTTGAGCAACAGAGGAACAGAAGTTGGAGGAATGGCGAAAACCATCGGGAGAGAAGGGGGTGAGGATTAGAGGAGCAAAAACAGAAAGCTAACTGGGTACGGTGCAACAGGAAGGTGGACTGATAGATGAAAGGAAAGTTATACAGGTGCTTGGAGAGAACTGTAATGCTATTTGGTGGAAGGTCTTTATGAGCCTTGGGAGAAGGATGAGGATGAATTGCTGAGATGAGGGTGATGAGGTGGATGTGTGGGGAAACAATGAGGCACAAGATAAGGTATGATTTTATCCAAGGTACAGTCATGGCGGTCAATATTGATATTAAACTACCAGCAAGAAGGCTCAAAAGGTTTGGAAATATGGAGTGGAAGAGCAAAGAGCATATTTGGAAAAGAGTGGAGAGGTTGGAAATTGTAGGACAGAAGAAAAGAAGGACCAAAGAATTATGGAAGGCATGATATAATCTTATGAATAGAGGATGGAGAAAGGAGGACGCCTAGATAGTAAGAAATGAAGGAGCTAGAGCAATGGAAACTATTACTCTTTATGCACTGAATTACTGAGAGAGGGCTGATTTCCTAGCTTCCAGAATATCTTGGGGAAATGCAAGTGGCATTGGGAAAGGGACTGGTTTTGTTACCCTAAATTTGATTATTTCATATGACTTAAGATAAGAGTGAACACTATTTTCACCTTTAATTATCAATGTTTGGGTTGACTGCTATAGTTTTGATTCATTCATACTTGTAGCTTTAATGGATATCTTATCAAACTTAATCTTGTCCACTACACTAGGTCTAAAGTTTCACCTAATACATTAGCTTTATGAAAATATTTCCATTCCCTACCAACTAAAGCCATGAAGTGGGCTGTCTTACTAAAAGATGTTTCTATGATGAGAGGTTTCACTGCGTTTCATTTATCTATTTGCATAAATGTATTCAAATGAAACTTTTTTGGATTGAAATAAAATACTAGGACTTAACTTAGGAAAAATAATATCTTTGCTTTCTACGAAATAAACTTAAATCGTCGACCAGTATCGTTACACTGTAACATCATCAGGACTAGTCCTGATGATGTTACAGTGTAACGAAACTGGTCGACGATTGAAGTTAATTTTGTAGAAAGCAAAGATATTATTTTTCCTAAGTTAAAAATGGAATTCTACAAAGTTAAGGCCTCAACCATTCAGTGCATAAAATACTAGGCTCAAAAAATATGCAAAAGGTTGTAATGGTGCCATACAAGTAATTGAATTTTGGGAAATATGTACTACTTAACGCTACTAAAATATCAGTCCTACTTACTTCTTATTAAAAAACAGAACAATATTCTTACTCTGCCACTTTTTACTCTTGTTATTATTTTTCATTGAGAGAAAATCAACATTCCTATGATTTTTATTTTCAGAAACTTTGTTAGAGTTCCGGAAGCCACACCAAAAGGAGGATATCGTGTATACTTTGCCAGCCTGGCAAACTATGATCCACAGTTGTATGACTTTGATAATTCTTTAAAGGCATTCCTAATGATAACAGATGTAAATCTCACGGTAGAAAGTAAACTCCCGGGATATGTTTTGGTTTTAGATGCCAAAGGATTGACACTTGCACATATACCAAAGATAAATATCCCATTGGTTAAGAAGTTCCTAGTTTATGTTCAGGTAAGTTATTAGCAGAGCTGAGGAAGCTCTATTAAATTTTGCCCATAACCTTTACGTAAACAAGAGTTTAGTAGGAAGTCAAAACCCTTAAAATTAATCCTATTGTCTAATTAATTATGTAATCTTATAAGAAGCGTTATTAATGTAATGAATTTGTTCAAATGTTCATTTTAATGCTCAAAAAGGTCGATAAAATCCATCAGTAACTAATTTACCTTTGTGTTGCTGTTGCTCCTGTGAAAAATGTTGCTCTATACTATCATAACCATTATGATGCATGCATATTTGTTCAGTTCTTTTGTATTAACCTTACTTCGTCATGTGAGGACTATAGAACAATTAGTTTCATATCCCACGCAGCTAAAGTTGTTCTCAGGATCATAAACAAAAGGATAGAGAGTAGGGCAAATGATTACTTAGGGGATGATTAGTTTGGGTTTAGGAAGGGGAGAGGTACGCATGATGCCATTGCAGTAATGAGATTATTAATCAAGAGGAATATAGAACACAACCAGGAGGTATTTGCCTGTTTCGTAGATTTCGAAAAAGCGTTTGGTAGAGTGAATTGGGAAAAACTAATGAGTATATTGCAGAAAATAGGAATAGATTGGAGGGAAAGGAGGCTAATCCGCAACCTGTACATGTCTCAGACTGCTCAGGTGCGAGTGGGGAACGGGGAGTCCGGATGGGCAGTGTTAGGAAGGGGTGTAAAGCAGGGTTGCCCATTATCACCGTTGCTGTTCAACCTGTATGCAGAGGAAATGATTAAAGAGGCATGGGAAGAACTGGAGGTAGGAATGAAGGTGGGCGGGGAATTCATAAAAGCAGTTAGCTTTGCTGATGACCAAGCTTTAGTTTGTCAGTCAGCCAAGGGGCTGCAAACATGCTGAGTGAATTGGAAATTCAGTGCGACAGGTATGGGATGAGAATCAATATTAATAAAACAAAGGTTATGCGATTTTCTAGAAAGAAAAAGGCTAAGCTTAACATTAAAATAGGAGGGCAAAAACTAGAGCAGGTAGAACAGTTTACGTATCTCGGTAGTGTTTTGGACCAACACGGTCAAAGTAGTAGGGACGTAAGGAGAAGAATTGCGCTAGGAAAGAGGCTTTCACAAGGAGGAGGGAGTTGATGACAGGGACTTTGAGTAAGGATGTCAAAAAAGACTCGTAAAAACTTTGATATGGAGCGTAGCTCTGTACGGTGCGGAAACGTGGTCATTGAAGCAGGAGGATAGACGTAGATTGGAGGCTTTTGAAATGTGGGTGTGGAGAAGAATGGAGAAGGTGAAATGGACAGAGAAGAAAACAAATGAGGAAGTACTTGGTATGGTGGGCGAAGAGAGGGGTTTGTTGGGAGCAATCCTAAGGAGGCAGGAAAAGTGGATGAAGGGGGTGTTGACCGGCAGTGGGATGTTGAAGACTGTGATAGAGGGTAGAATGTTGGGCAAAAGAGGAAAGGGAAGGAATAGGATAAGGATGTTGGACGGGATGAAGGGAGGAAGAAAGTACTCAGAGATGAAGAGGGACCTGATATAGAGTAGGATGATGGATTTTGTGTTCTGTTGGAGTAATAAAATATTTGTTTGGTAGTTGTGTCCATCCAAAAACCTAACCTTACCTTAACCGGTAGATTACCTTAAAAAAAAAGGCATAAAATGAGAGAGAAATAAGTTGAGGAGAGGTAAAAATGTGAAGGGCAATTGCATATCTCATATCATTCAAAGTGACTGAATTTGCATGCAATGGTGGATGATGTAACCTTGTGGAACTCCTTCATAATGAAAAGGAAATAAAAACACTGCTATATCACACAAATATTAATTTACTGCAACTGATTTCGATATAGTTATATTATGGTAAACTATGTCGAAACCGGTTGCAGTATTCTTTCTGTTGCATTTCTCTGAATTTGGTTCTGGAAAGTCCAAATTGATAATGCTGGCTTCAATAAAAGTGCCTGTCATAGGCACATAATAACAAATGACACAAAAACAGAGTTTCTTACTCTGATGGAGAAGAGAAAACTCACCTCTATATGCCAGATAGGTTGAAGGTTAGGAGCCAGATGAAAGGTAGTTGGCACAGCATCTATTCCTTGGTGAGGTGGCTACCAAGGCACCTGACCCCAGTGGGGTGGTCTTTTGAGTGATGGTGTTACATAAACCTATGCGTTCATGAACGGGTTCCCATTATGGTAGATTTTTGTTGGAAACTAATTGAAAAATTAACATTCCACTCTGAACATCCAAATCATCTTTATTTTATCTCTTTTGAGCCAGAAAATGCTTGGAACAAATTTTTAATATTTTTTTTCCTCAAAATTTGAAGCTTTGAAAGATTGCTATGTTCCAGCCACAACTGAGTACTCACCATTCAAAGAATACATTTGTGTGTCATAATTGTTTTTGTTGATTTATTATTGATTGAGATAAGTGGGGGTCAATGCTCAACAATTACATACACAATAAATTATTATTAGTAAGCATTTGTTCATGAATACACTGTTGACATTTAAGAAATTTACGCTGTGTAATCGCAAACCGGATGTGCACATTGGCTGAAACTTTTCCTCGTTTTCCTTCTTTTTCTGATTGTTTGGTTTGGACAAATGTAATAGTGACCAGTTATTTTGATCCTACCAGATGCATCCACAAAATTTCCATGACTTGAAACCTCTAGAGATATGATCTTTTGCCTGATCACACTTTCTATTGCAATTTTATTGTTGTAATGGCATGTCACTTACTTAATTTTGAAATCTGTTCCCAATTTCTTGTCTTGCAAGCTCTTTGCACAGCTGTTGCATACATTTACTTTGCTGGTTGGTTTTCCTTGGCAAATTATTGTCATAATAAATAATGTATGAAGCCAGACTGTTAATATTGAGCCTATTGAAGGACATGATTTGTGGACATCTAAATGAGTGATATTGTGGCATGTACCTTGTAATCACCTGTTCTATAGTATCAGCACCTGCTTTATATTTATTATAATATGTTATTTATTATTTATTTTATGTAGCTTCTTTTTAGCATTGTCGTGAACAGCCATGTCTACACGTATTGTTAATGATAGATAGATAACTGCTTTGTTTTTCTTTGGCACATATTAGCAGAGCATTACTTTTTTGTGAATCCCAAATGCAGTAATATGCAGAATAGTATGCAGAATATGGCTCTCTTGACTGGTGTGGGACCATTACTTTTGGAATGTATGGCTTATTTATCTGCAAATTACCAAAATTTGTTGGTTTCCACAAAATTACGAATTTAGAAAGAGGTAGAGTAGTAAAAAAATTGTCCATGTCTATATTTCTGCCAATTTTGTGGAATGGAACTGCAAGTTCTCTAACTACACTTTCTGCTTGATTTTTATTTTATTGTTAGTTTTTTTGCTGCATAAATATTTTCTTGCCTAGGGAATACATTTTTGGCATCACAAATCCACCAAATTTGTATGCCGTATTTGGCTGGTTTTGATGGTATAAACTGCATAAATCTTTTACGTTTTCAATTAGGATAAAGCTGTCCAGTGATCATTAAATTCTCTGACAGTTAGTAAATTGACGCTGAATAAATATTCATCATCATCCAGAGATTCTGATAAACCCATTGGCCTTCAATGATAGAAATATCATTATTCAATTCCTTGCAATACTAATAGCAATTCAATTAAAGTGCAGAATTGAATTTAACTGTAATACGCACTATGTTACTGAAAGGCATGAGTATATAGTAATTAATTATGCCCATGTATTACTTTATAAAGGATGCCATTAGCTCTGTTATGATTACCTGGAATTTTTACTTGTTGGTGTGTTTCCTATACCTTCTTTTGATGAAATTTTTTCCTTGCATATTACCAGGAAGCCATGCCCATTCGGCTAAAACAAATCCATGTGATAAATGCTCAACCAATAGTGGACAAAATATATGCCATGCTTAAGCCTTTCCTCAAGGGTGAAATAATGGATATGGTGAGTGATTCAGCTTTTTCATCATTGCTGATAATAAACCTCTCAAAAACGCTGTGATAGTCCTAGCCTATTATGTATACATTGAATCATGAAGTAATGTCCTTGATGTATTTTTACCAAGTTTTTGGAAGAATCTTTTAAAAAAATAATTGTGGATCATAAAGCAAAACCAAACTTCTGTGGTGGAAAGGCCGATTTCAGAATAAAATGGAAATTTCAGAAGATGAAGAAGAAAATAAATACCTTTGGAGAACTTTATGAAGAGAATATCAAGTCAGCAGCTAATTTTAAGATGTGTATTTGAAATAGAATTGAGATCAGTTTGGGTCCAGCAATATGAGTTTGGGTTGTAAATAATAGCAGAAGTAATTCATGTTAGAAGGTAATTTGTGATAGAGAGCAGGGAAGATCCATTTGGAAATAATAAAGAGTTAGAGGAAACTGAGGAAGAATATTTATTTGAATTACATCAAGAATAATGAATGTTAGGAATATATTTTATACACTTATTCATGAGGAAGTTACTTGAACAGGAGAATTTGTTTGGTTAGATTCAGTTGTTCTTAGCAAATTAAGGACATCGGTCAAAAATAAAGACTAAGGGGACTGTAGGCTAAGTTCCAGAAGTTTCAAGGAATTTTCAAAAGAAATTTGGTAAGTAGGGCAAATAGCTATGCGGAAATCAGTGCGGGATTATGCAGCAATAAATGGTCATAGATCCCCTATGTAGATTTGAGGGACCCTAAAAAGCCTGATTAATGCAGCAAAAAATGTATTTATACTTACAGGCATTCATTGTATAATTTATCAAACTAGACTTATTTTATGGCTCAGTGCCCACCAAAATGACAGGTCAATCAGCACAGTAAGTATCCACCACCACTTGGTGGATATCCACCACCCCTTATATCCCTGGTTTTAAGGAGGAATGGGAAATTAAATATCCTTAGACATTAAATTAACCGAGTCAGAACGCAAACATATCAAAATATTAGACCATTAATGGGCATAAAAGAATGTGGCACAATGATTTCACAGATGAGCTTTCCAGTGGTAAGTCCATGTTTGAAGAGTGAATAAGAAATGATAGCCAAGGACTCAGAATGGTCACCACCAGGAAGAAGAAAATATTGAAAGCTTAGGGAAAACATGGAGAGTAGAAATATGCTTCATGATTAGGGATCGAGGCTTTGAATATGAGGATTGCAATGACATTTGCAAAGATGTTTAGATGGGGAGAATGCTGAGTAACCGCTAAAAAGAAGAAAGACCCTTAAATATAAAAGTAGAAACTTTATATAGAGATGGGTAATACCAGAATTCATTTGTTTGATTAGAAATAATCATCTTAGAGTGGACAAATTTGAAGAAAATTTGGGGAATCAAGGTAGAGACTGGAGGAACTGATATCATATTAAAAGCTGTTGTAGATTCGGATTGGTATGAAATGAAGGAATGGGTTGAGAAGTTTTATTGCAATATAAAAACAATTGAGATGGCAATGTAGGCACCAATTAGATGCACTGAAAAATAGTTGTCATCTAATTTAATTCATTATTATTTTAATTAATATTATGCACATTGAATATTTTCCAGATACAATTCCATAAACCTGGACACATGGAAACTCTTCATGAATATGTTGCTCAGGAGATCTTACCAAAAGACTTAGGTGGAAATTCTAAATCTGTTGAGATACTTCATGGTGAGTTGAACCAGCAGCAGGGTAACGTCCTTTTCTGCCAACTCAAAGCCTATGGGTTCGATTCCAACCATGGTGGGTTTCCCTCCACCTAAGGCTTGGGAAATTGTAATTGTGTCCATTGATATCATTGTTTATAGTCCGATGCCAAATTGCGCTGTTTTCGCACCAATGCCAAATAAATAAATAAGTAAAAGAAAAGGGCTACTTGCATTACTTTGGAAAAAATGCAAAAACAAAGGCAGTGATGGTTTGTTTTGGATATATGAGCGCCAGAGCTTCCATTTACATTGAAAGGGACAAGACTAACAGCACTATTGATAGACAAGATGGGTGGGTGAGAGTAGGAGAAAGGGAAGGAAGAATGACATAGCACAAGTGTTAGGATGGGGAACTGATGAGAAGGATATTTCCAAGTGAGCAAGGTTCAAGCCTGGTTCGGAGCATGCTTATAGAAACCAAATGCATGCCTAGTCAAAGGTTTGAACTGTAGTAGTATGCCCAAGGAGGGGAGGGAGGCAATAATTGAAATTTTAAAATAGTCTCTGAAATAATCACTTTACATAACAACTAATCTGTTGTTCACCAAAAAATAAATGGACAAAAATGCAAAATAAAAGCAAAGAAATATAAATTATAAAAAATACATAGCACTGATATACTTATAGCATATTTCTAAACCCTCCCCTTGTTAAGTATTGCAGCAAAACAGTTCAGTACTTCCTCAAATGTTTTTAGTCAGTCTTTCAGTATGCCAAACTAACAACAGTGGCACAATATTTGTAATAATCTGCAAAAGGCCTATGCCCAAAATGTATGCACGGATGGTGCATATTTTTGGTCAATCTTAAAGTGTTCTCCTTTATCCTTAAAAAAAATGGACACCAAATGTCTATATTCTTTGACTCATTGAGGTTCCTTTTTTCTTTTCAAGTTAAATGGTACCCTTACTGTCAATAGTAATGTGTTCTGCATCAGTCATTGATGTAGCTACTGCTTTCATTTTTACCAGTTGGAATCGTTGTGAACTTTTTTGTAGCTTCTAAGGACCCTTTAATATCTTGTGTACTTTTTCTTTTAAAATAAACTTTGAAGGGTGAATATAGACTTGGCTTGGTTCATATCAAATTCTCTAGGATCTGCACAATGTAGGACGTCTGATCCATCTTGATACCTCCCTCTGAAACTCTTTAAATATTCATTGACAAAGCATCACTAATAGGTCCAATGTTTTTTTTGTTTCCAAGACTTGGAATGGTGTTCTTTAAATTCGCCAATTTTTCCTCTCTCCCCCCAATCATATTATGCATCCTCAAAAACAGTTAAGATTCAATTGATACCATTATTGAAATAAACACACAGATGGAGAATGTGGTTGGCACCAATGGGCAAATTGGTGCCAACCACATTCTTTATGTTTTCTTTATTTATTATTCTTCTTTAGTTTTATTTATTTATTTTATTTGACAAATTAATTGGGAGAGATTGAGACTTTATGGCCCCTTCTTCCACCTTACACATAGATATTAAATTGAAGAAAATTACATGCACACAAGCCCTGGGTGGAGGAAGACCTACCTAGGTGGGAATTGAACCTGCACCTTCTGGGTTGCCAGGCAAGAACATTATCCTACCACCACCAGGGCCAACTTTTATGCCAGAGTTTTAAGTACTCTTGCCTGTTCTTAGCTGTCTGATGTAAGCCACAAAGACTTTCCTTCAACCTCCAGACATACTGGACTTAGTCTGCTATCCCATCCTTAAAATATCAAAGCTGATCTGAATACACATCATCCTTCAATGATGCATAAGGGCAAGATATTCTTATGTAATTGTAAAATGCATTCATTTGCCCATTCCTAAAACTTTTGTGCCACAATAATGAATTGCCTCCCTTTGATCCAAAACTGCTGTCTATTGCCATTACTGCTTCTCCTTTATTTTAAATTTTTTCTTCTTTGCATCATATCTACCACCTTAAAAATGGCTACCTTTATGGTAACATTGGCATAGGACACTCAAGGAACCATTACTTATCACATAATCTAAACCATTTTTCTTTATATCATGAAAAGACATCAGGTTACATGTTAAACCTGGCAATAATGAAACTCTTGGTCGCATGATTTTTCTGTAAGCATACCCTTTATAAGAGAGATATCAACTTCTCCAATTCCCTAAGCCCCCAGAGATTTGGCATCAGCAACACTCACAAAACCACACTATTTCAGTGCAAAAGTAGAAATTAGAATACCCTTGTACGGGGTGATGTACATGAATGCTCAAGAATAAAGGAGCCAATGGATAATTGCAAAGGATATTTATCTAGTACTCATACAGGGGCAGATAGGGGCACAATTTCCATAATAGCTGCTCTTACTCTCCTGCATAATGATGTCTTTCTATTTTGCTCATCTGAACTCAAACACTTATGCAGTGATATTCCCTCTCCTTTGCTCTGTAGATCAAGGTTACCTCTCCTACCAACTTTAACTATATGGTTGATTATATGGTTAATGATATTCCATTTTTAATTTTGTAATATGAATTTACAAAAAGGCTTAATTTCAGGTGAAATCAGAAAGAAGGTAGGGGAGAATGCAGAATTCCTTCAAGTTTTGGAAAAGACAGCAAAAGCAGATGAATCAAAACGACCAGGACAGCCAAAAGGGCATGGGGAAATATTTGGAATGGAGGGTTCATTTAGGAAACTTACAATAGATTAATGTGTAAAAGGTTCATTTGATCTATTTCACTTCAGTATACCATTTTGTAATGGAGTTGCAATGGCAATGAATGAGGAAATGGATAGCAAAAACATCCCTTTGCACTATGTGCAAACAACTTCAAACTTTTGGCATGAGTGGTAGTATGACATTGGGTGAAATAACTTAATCCAGCTGAAATAAAAGTCTACTGGCCTAGGTTTTGGCACCTTACAAGAAATACACTACTCTGAAGAAGTTCTTAATCAACTTTTATTCGCACTTGTCACTCCATGAAAATGGAGAATTTATGTTTTACCTGCACAGGTGTGGTTGCAACTTTTGTACAGTGACCTTAAAAATATTTATATAAATGGTTTTTATAATTGGTCTCTTTCTGTATATGATTGTTTTTGGTAATGCTATTGTATTTATATCCTGTTGATTTGTAAAATTGGACAAAAGCACTGGGGTTTACCCAATTGTTCACAAACTGCATAACTTCACTTGAGAAATGTAA
>NW_027287521.1:0-52826 GCF_022747635.1 Hetaerina americana
CCAAACTGTCAGCTATCAAGAGGGCCCTAAAAGACTTAAGAGAATGTAATGGCTCTTCTCTCATCTGTTCGCACTCATTGAGCTCCCTATAATCCATATCGGACTTGTCATCAATGCACCTGATGGTTCAGGAGATCTATTATACCCTGTGGTCCCGTCAGATAAAGGGGAAGTAGGTATCCTCTATATGGACTGCTGGTCATGTGGGAATACCAGGCATGGAAAAAGCTGGCAAAGCAGCAAGACAAGCCCTGGTCAAACTCAAAACCGACTCAGCATTGCTATCTGTGGTGGAAGTCGGGGAATAAATTATAAAAGGCCAGATACCTTTTTTAAAATAAGAGGTAATTTAAGGAATAATTTAGGGGAGGACCCCAACTTTTTAAGTAAGGTTTCCAGGTTTTTAAGGGAAACTGACCTGAACGGACAACTTGAGTTTCCGTTTCTTTTTTTTAAATAATTTTGTTTTTAACTATTTAAATGTTTTTTATGCATTGATGTATTTATCAAAATTGGATTGAAGTTTTCAATGTTTTAAAAAGTGGTGCAATAACAACCACAGTGGTTGGTGCATCCAAAAACCCCAACTATAATACGGGTTGGTTTCTTTGGGTAAGACCATTGCCTTCAGCTGCGAGATCTCAATGAAAATGTTAATTAGTACGGAAGAGAGGGGTGATCCCATGGCTGCACATTCATCATGTTCAATGTGCTTATCATTCCAAAGGAAGTATGAGTTCCAGAGGCAGAATTTGCGAGGTCCAGGTTAATCCTTAGCTAATCCCTGTGAGGTGAGGTTTTTGATGAGTAGCGTGGAGTCATCAATGGGCGTATTTGTGAACAAGGAGATTACATCAAAGGTCACCAGCATGTTGACTATTTGGCCTTCAGCATTCCGAATAATGTGAATGAAATCCATGGAAGTTTTAGCAAAATAGTCAGTTTTCCTGGCGAAGAGTTGAAGAGGATGTGCAACATATTGCGCTAGCTTGTGGGTTGGTGCATCGATGTTGCTGACGATGGGTCGTCAGCAACATCGATGCGTCAACACCTTCAGTGCCATCAAAGCACGCGGAAATTTGGAAACTAAGAAGGAAAAGAACCATAATGAAGCTACAAGATATTAACTTGCATTGATGGAAAGATAGCCCAGGCGTGTACACTAATAGGCAATGGTTCGCATTCTTATATATAATTACATATTTTATGTATTTTATACACTCCTTCCCATGTATGGTTAATTTATTCATTCATTTATTTATTATATTACCGACACGAAGCCCGGATACATCATGAAATGACTTTCTTGCTTGCAAGAAGGAAAAACTTCTTCAATTACCTTTATATATATTTGTGGAGAAAGGAAAGTAACACGTTTGTATGTCTCCGCACATGTCCAATAATTTGATTTTCCTTTTCAGTATTTGATCTTTATACCTAATAAACAAAAATATAGTATCCCTAGAGCATACTTTATTTCTCTTTAATATTAGATCTTATTCTCAATATAATTCGAAACATATTCTATTGTTTCAGGCTTCACTTCGTGGAAGTAATTGATATCCATTATTGAAATAGAAAGAAAGACTCGTACCTTTCCACAGATTTTATTATACGGCACGACGCGTTTCACCGACTTGCGGCATCATCAGGTACAAATTTGCAAAACAGACAGAGCAAGCATATATACCCTCAGGACAGAGTGGGGGCGGGGAGGGTTGGAAGGATGTGAGGGGGGTGGGGGCTCGCAGGTGCGTTGATGGATTGTTTTGACCATTTCCAGGCTAATTTCTCGGAGAGGAGTGGGGAGGGGTATGGGAATAATTGCTCATTACAAAGTGTCGTGTTGGGGTTCACCAAGTGCCTTCTAATCTCTAATTGCTCGAGAGCGTCCATTTTTAATCCTTTTGGGAGTGTGTGTAATATCTCTGGGACAAAGTCACTGCTGTGGTTGAATTCTAGTAAATGCTTGGCGAAGAGAGAGTTGTTATTCTGATTTTTGTGACACCTAGCGTGTTCCTTGACTCGTAACTTGATATTCCTGCCGGTCTGACCGACATAAACGCTGTTGCAATCCTCGCATTTCAGTTTATAAATGCCTGATTTGAGAAGGCTATCCTGGGTGTCTTTTCCATTGGCTAGAAGTTTGGAGAGGGTTATGGGTGAGTAGAAGGCTGCTTTGAGTGAGGTGGGTAGGCAGTTGGAAATCCTATATGAAAGATCTCCCAGAAACGGGATCGAGCACCACTTAAAATCTTTAGATACTGCGGGCTGAGATACGAAAATGCTTTTTATGGCCATTGCTTTTTGTTTTTTCCGTAGTAATGTGTCAACTAGTTTGGGGTTGAAACCATTGTTGGTAGCTATATTAGTGATATTCACGAGTTCAATTTTGAAGTTTTTGGGGGAAAGGGGGATGTGTAGGAGGCGGTGGATCATGGAGTGGAGGGCTGCGTGTTTGTGAGAAAAGTGGTGTGCGGAATCATTAGAAATTATATGGTCTGTATATGTGGGTTTCCTATAAATTGCAAATTCGTGTCTATTACCCCTAATTGTGATTGTCAAGTCGAGGAAGTTGATGGTGCCGTTGACGTCTTTTTCCATGGAGAAGGAGATATTCCGATGAAGAGTGTTTAGGAAATTAAGGAAGGAGTCTAACTGTCGGTTGGTTCCGGTCCATAGGCATAGTATATCGTCCACGTAACGAAACCAATAGCCCACGTTTTTGTTATGCTGATTGTCAGCATTAAAAAGATGTTCTTCTACAGAATTGAGGAAGACTTCGGCTAGGAAGGGGGACAGTGGGGAACCCATAGCTAACCCATCCGTTTGGCTGTAAAGGGTGTGGTTGAAACTAAAATAATTCTGGTTAACTGTCATTTTGATGAGGGGGACCAATTCGTCTGAGATATTTTGGGCAATGGTGGAATCCTTGAGTAGTTCTTCCACCCTAAGCAAAGTTTCCGATATTGGTACGCAAGTAAATAAATTGCTAATGTCGAAGGAGACTAGCCTCGCTTTTTCCGGGACATCAATATCTTTCAATTTCCGGGCTAGCTCTATAGAGTTTTTAACTCCATATTTAGGTTTAAAACCTGTGAGATCTCGGAGCAAAACGTCTAATTTTCGTGCCAGAAGGTGTGAAGGGGCGGACACAGCTGAGATGACAGGCCGAATAGGTATGGCTTTTTTGTGTAATTTGGGGAGTCCGTACAACCTGGGGGCGGAGGGGTTCATTTGGATTAAACTAAATTTTTCCCTAGCATTTAAAAACTTACACTTGAACACGGCACGTTTCACTTCACTTTGGAAACTCGCGGTTGGGTCTTTGGATAACGGAGTAATAGGATTGTTGTTGATGAACTCAAGGCACTTTTCCACATACACTCGTTTATCCAACACTACGACACTAGATCCCTTGTCAGCTTTCTGGATGATGAGGTCTTCCTTGCCAATAGTCTTCTTCAGGCGTCGGAGGGTGGACGTATGTTGCTGAAGGCTGGAAAAGCGAGTTGTTGTTGGCACTGCTTCCTTCAATGAGGACATGATGATTTCAGCAACTTGGTGTTTGGTAGCCAGAGATTGGTTCCGAAGGGCAACCTCGCAATCTGCGGCTAGATTTTTAATGTCGGCTTCGGAAACTTTCTTAGAGGGAGCAAACTTCAACCCTTTCTTTAAGATATTACTCTCCTCCTCAGTGAACGTATGATGACTAAGGTTGACAACTCTTGCGGCCGGAACAAATTTCGATACTGTGCGGGGACTGTTTTCTTTAGTAGTGCACTGGTAATTTTGAGGTGGACTATTAATAAGGTTACTCAGTTTTTTCCCCTGGGTTACATATTTGCGAGAAGAGATTTTACTCACTAGTTCTTTTACACCATCCACAAATGTAATCCATTCCGCAAAATGTAACTTAGAGCAAAGTTCTACGTGCAGACAGAACAAATAATGTGCAAAGGAATCCCTTCTTGCATACCACAGTTTCAGTTCCTCCCTTAACCACTGGATTTTCGCCTTGCGTATCGCTCTGATGGCCGTTGTGGACGACGAAGTGGCACGAACCTGGACGTACGCTGGGAACACTCCGTTTTTGAGGCAACTGCTATTGAAGAGAATATTCAGAGATGCACTTCTGTATTTCACCGAAAGTTTTAAGAAAAGTTTCCCCTGTAATACCATACTAGCTTTGCAAATATATTCTATTGTTTCAGGCTTCACTTCGTGGAAGTAATTGATATCCATTATTGAAATAGAAAGAAAGACTCGTACTTTTCCACAGATTTTATTATACGGCACGACGCGTTTCACCGACTTGCGGCATCATCAGGTACAAATTTGCAAAACAGACAGAGCAAGCATATATACCCTCAGGACAGAGTGGGGGCGGGGAGGGTTGGAAGGATTTGAGGGGGGTGGGGGCTCGCAGGTGCGTTGATGGATTGTTTTGACCATTTCCAGGCTAATTTCTCGGAGAGGAGTGGGGAGGGGTATGGGAATAATTGCTCATTACAAAGTGTCGTGTTGGGGTTCACCAAGTGCCTTCTAATCTCTAATTGCTCGAGAGCGTCCATTTTTAATCCTTTTGGGAGTGTGTGTAATATCTCTGGGACAAAGTCACTGCTGTGGTTGAATTCTAGTAAATGCTTGGCGAAGAGAGAGTTGTTATTCTGATTTTTGTGACACCTAGCGTGTTCCTTGACTCGTAACTTGATATTCCTGCCGGTCTGACCGACATAAACGCTGTTGCAATCCTCGCATTTCAGTTTATAAATGCCTGATTTGAGAAGGCTATCCTGGGTGTCTTTTCCATTGGCTAGAAGTTTGGATAGGGTTATGGGTGAGTAGAAGGCTGCTTTGAGTGAGGTGGGTAGGCAGTTGGAAATCCTATATGAAAGATCTCCCAGAAACGGGATCGAGCACCACTTAAAATCTTTAGATACTGCGGGCTGAGATACGAAAATGCTTTTTATGGCCATTGCTTTTTGTTTTTTCCGTAGTAATGTGTCAACTAGTTTGGGGTTGAAACCATTGTTGGTAGCTATATTAGTGATATTCACGAGTTCAATTTTGAAGTTTTTGGGGGAAAGGGGGATGTGTAGGAGGCGGTGGATCATGGAGTGGAGGGCTGCGTGTTTGTGAGAAAAGTGGTGTGCGGAATCATTAGAAATTATATGGTCTGTATATGTGGGTTTCCTATAAATTGCAAATTCGTGTCTATTACCCCTAATTGTGATTGTCAAGTCGAGGAAGTTGATGGTGCCGTTGACGTCTTTTTCCATGGAGAAGGAGATATTCTGATGAAGAGTGTTTAGGAAATTAAGGAAGGAGTCTGTCCCCATGAACCCATCCGTTTGGCTGTAAAGGGTGTGGTTGAAACTAAAATAATTCTGGTTAACTGTCATTTTGATGAGGGGGACCAATTCGTCTGAGATATTTTGGGCAATGGTGGAATCCTTGAGTAGTTCTTCCACCCTAAGCAAAGTTTCCGATATTGGTACGCAAGTAAATAAATTGCTAATGTCGAAGGAGACTAGCCTCGCTTTTTCCGGGACATCAATATCTTTCAATTTTCGGGCTAGCTCTATAGAGTTTTTAACTCCATATTTAGGTTTAAAACCTGTGAGATCTCGGAGCAAAACGTCTAATTTTCGTGCCAGAAGGTGTGAAGGGGCGGACACAGCTGAGATGACAGGCCGAATAGGTATGGCTTTTTTGTGTAATTTGGGGAGTCCGTACAACCTGGGGGCGGAGGGGTTCATTTGGATTAAACTAAATTTTTCCCTAGCATTTAAAAACTTACACTTGAACACGGCACGTTTCACTTCACTTTGGAAACTCGCGGTTGGGTCTTTGGATAACGGAGTAATAGGATTGTTGTTGATGAACTCAAGGCACTTTTCCACATACACTCGTTTATCCAACACTACGACACTAGATCCCTTGTCAGCTTTCTGGATGATGAGGTCTTCCTTGCCAATAGTCTTCTTCAGGCGTCGGAGGGTGGACGTATGTTGCTGAAGGCTGGAAAAGCGGGTTGTTGTTGGCACTGCTTCCTTCAATGAGGACATGATGATTTCAGCAACTTGGTGTTTGGTAGCCAGAGATTGGTTCCGAAGGGCAACCTCGCAATCTGCGGCTAGATTTTTAATGTCGGCTTCGGAAACTTTCTTAGAGGGAGCAAACTTCAACCCTTTCTTTAAGATATTACTCTCCTCCTCAGTGAACGTATGATGACTAAGGTTGACAACTCTTGCGGCCGGAACAAATTTCGATACTGTGCGGGGACTGTTTTCTTTAGTAGTGCACTGGTAATTTTGAGGTGGACTATTAATAAGGTTACTCAGTTTTTTCCCCTGGGTTACATATTTGCGAGAAGAGATTTTACTCACTAGTTCTTTTACACCATCCACAAATGTAATCCATTCCGCAAAATGTAACTTAGAGCAAAGTTCTACGTGCAGACAGAACAAATAATGTGCAAAGGAATCCCTTCTTGCATACCACAGTTTCAGTTCCTCCCTTAACCACTGGATTTTCGCCTTGCGTATCGCTCTGATGGCCGTTGTGGACGACGAAGTGGCACGAACCTGGACGTACGCTGGGAACACTCCGTTTTTGAGGCAACTGCTATTGAAGAGAATATTCAGAGATGCACTTCTGTATTTCACCGAAAGTTTTAAGTAAAGTTTCGCCTGTAATACCATACTAGCTTTGCGAATATATTCTATTGTTTCAGGCTTCACTTCGTGGAAGTAATTGATATCCATTATTGAAATAGAAAGAAAGACTCGTACTTTTCCACAGATTTTATTATACGGCACGACGCGTTTCACCGACTTGCGGCATCATCAGGTACAAATTTGCAAAACAGACAGAGCAAGCATATATACCCTCAGGACAGAGTGGGGGCGGGGAGGGTTGGAAGGATTTGAGGGGGGTGGGGGCTCGCAGGTGCGTTGATGGATTGTTTTGACCATTTCCAGGCTAATTTCTCGGAGAGGAGTGGGGAGGGGTATGGGAATAATTGCTCATTACAAAGTGTCGTGTTGGGGTTCACCAAGTGCCTTCTAATCTCTAATTGCTCGAGAGCGTCCATTTTTAATCCTTTTGGGAGTGTGTGTAATATCTCTGGGACAAAGTCACTGCTGTGGTTGAATTCTAGTAAATGCTTGGCGAAGAGAGAGTTGTTATTCTGATTTTTGTGACACCTAGCGTGTTCCTTGACTCGTAACTTGATATTCCTGCCGGTCTGACCGACATAGACGCTGTTGCAATCCTCGCATTTCAGTTTATAAATGCCTGATTTGAGAAGGCTATCCTGGGTGTCTTTTCCATTGGCTAGAAGTTTGGGGAGGGTTATGGATGAGTAGAAGGCTGCTTTGAGTGAGGTGGGTAGGCAGTTGGAAATCCTATATGAAAGATCTCCCAGAAACGGGATCGAGCACCACTTAAAATCTTTAGATACTGCGGGCTGAGATACGAAAATGCTTTTTATGGCCATTGCTTTTTGTTTTTTCCGTAGTAATGTGTCAACTAGTTTGGGGTTGAAACCATTGTTGGTAGCTATATTAGTGATATTCACGAGTTCAATTTTGAAGTTTTTGGGGGAAAGGGGGATGTGTAGGAGGCGGTGGATCATGGAGTGGAGGGCTGCGTGTTTGTGAGAAAAGTGGTGTGCGGAATCATTAGAAATTATATGGTCTGTATATGTGGGTTTCCTATAAATTGCAAATTCGTGTCTATTACCCCTAATTGTGATTGTCAAGTCGAGGAAGTTGATGGTGCCGTTGACGTCTTTTTCCATGGAGAAGGAGATATTCCGATGAAGAGTGTTTAGGAAATTAAGGAAGGAGTCTAACTGTCGGTTGGTTCCGGTCCATAGGCATAGTATATCGTCCACGTAACGAAACCAATAGCCCACGTTTTTGTTATGCTGATTGTCAGCATTAAAAAGATGTTCTTCTACAGAATTGAGGAAGACTTCGGCTAGGAAGGGGGACAGTGGGGAACCCATAGCTAACCCATCCGTTTGGCTGTAAAGGGTGTGGTTGAAACTAAAATAATTCTGGTTAACTGTCATTTTGATGAGGGGGACCAATTCGTCTGAGATATTTTGGGCAATGGTGGAATCCTTGAGTAGTTCTTCCACCCTAAGCAAAGTTTCCGATATTGGTACGCAAGTAAATAAATTGCTAATGTCGAAGGAGACTAGCCTCGCTTTTTCCGGGACATCAATATCTTTCAATTTTCGGGCTAGCTCTATAGAGTTTTTAACTCCATATTTAGGTTTAAAACCTGTGAGATCTCGGAGCAAAACGTCTAATTTTCGTGCCAGAAGGTGTGAAGGGGCGGACACAGCTGAGATGACAGGCCGAATAGGTATGGCTTTTTTGTGTAATTTGGGGAGTCCGTACAACCTGGGGGCGGAGGGGTTCATTTGGATTAAACTAAATTTTTCCCTAGCATTTAAAAACTTACACTTGAACACGGCACGTTTCACTTCACTTTGGAAACTCGCGGTTGGGTCTTTGGATAACGGAGTAATAGGATTGTTGTTGATGAACTCAAGGCACTTTTCCACATACACTCGTTTATCCAACACTACGACACTAGATCCCTTGTCAGCTTTCTGGATGATGAGGTCTTCCTTGCCAATAGTCTTCTTCAGGCGTCGGAGGGTGGACGTATGTTGCTGAAGGCTGGAAAAGCGAGTTGTTGTTGGCACTGCTTCCTTCAATGAGGACATGATGATTTCAGCAACTTGGTGTTTGGTAGCCAGAGATTGGTTCCGAAGGGCAACCTCGCAATCTGCGGCTAGATTTTTAATGTCGGCTTCGGAAACTTTCTTAGAGGGAGCAAACTTCAACCCTTTCTTAAGATATTACTCTCCTCCTCAGTGAACGTATGGTGACTAAGGTTGACAACTCTTGCGGCCGGAACAAATTTCGATACTGTGCGGGGACTGTTTTCTTTAGTAGTGCACTGGTAATTTTGAGGTGGACTATTAATAAGGTTACTCAGTTTTTTCCCCTGGGTTACATATTTGCGAGAAGAGATTTTACTCACTAGTTCTTTTACACCATCCACAAATGTAATCCATTCCGCAAAATGTAACTTAGAGCAAAGTTCTACGTGCAGACAGAACAAATAATGTGCAAAGGAATCCCTTCTTGCATACCACAGTTTCAGTTCCTCCCTTAACCACTGGATTTTCGCCTTGCGTATCGCTCTGATGGTCGTTGTGGACGACGAAGTGGCACGAACCTGGACGTACGCTGGGAACACTCCGTTTTTGAGGCAACTGCTATTGAAGAGAATATTCAGAGATGCACTTCTGTATTTCACCGAAAGTTTTAAGTAAAGTTTCGCCTGTAATACCATACTAGCCTTGCGAATATATTCTATTGTTTCAGGCTTCACTTCGTGGAAGTAATTGATATCCATTATTGAAATAGAAAGAAAGACTCGTACTTTTCCACAGATTTTATTATACGGCACGACGCGTTTCACCGACTTGCGGCATCATCAGGTACAAATTTGCAAAACAGACGGAGCAAGCATATATACCCTCAGGACAGAGTGGGGGCGGGGAGGGTTGGAAGGATTTGAGGGGGGTGGGGGCTCGCAGGTGCGTTGATGGATTGTTTTGACCATTTCCAGGCTAATTTCTCGGAGAGGAGTGGGGAGGGGTATGGGAATAATTGCTCATTACAAAGTGTCGTGTTGGGGTTCACCAAGTGCCTTCTAATCTCTAATTGCTCGAGAGCGTCCATTTTTAATCCTTTTGGGAGTGTGTGTAATATCTCTGGGACAAAGTCACTGCTGTGGTTGAATTCTAGTAAATGCTTGGCGAAGAGAGAGTTGTTATTCTGATTTTTGTGACACCTAGCGTGTTCCTTGACTCGTAACTTGATATTCCTGCCGGTCTGACCGACATAAACGCTGTTGCAATCCTCGCATTTCAGTTTATAAATGCCTGATTTGAGAAGGCTATCCTGGGTGTCTTTTCCATTGGCTAGAAGTTTGGAGAGGGTTATGGGTGAGTAGAAGGCTGCTTTGAGTGAGGTGGGTAGGCAGTTGGAAATCCTATATGAAAGATCTCCCAGAAACGGGATCGAGCACCACTTAAAATCTTTAGATACTGCGGGCTGAGATACGAAAATGCTTTTTATGGCCATTGCTTTTTGTTTTTTCCGTAGTAATGTGTCAACTAGTTTGGGGTTGAAACCATTGTTGGTAGCTATATTAGTGATATTCACGAGTTCAATTTTGAAGTTTTTGGGGGAAAGGGGGATGTGTAGGAGGCGGTGGATCATGGAGTGGAGGGCTGCGTGTTTGTGAGAAAAGTGGTGTGCGGAATCATTAGAAATTATATGGTCTGTATATGTGGGTTTCCTATAAATTGCAAATTCGTGTCTATTACCCCTAATTGTGATTGTCAAGTCGAGGAAGTTGATGGTGCCGTTGACGTCTTTTTCCATGGAGAAGGAGATATTCCGATGAAGAGTGTTTAGGAAATTAAGGAAGGAGTCTAACTGTCGGTTGGTTCCGGTCCATAGGCATAGTATATCGTCCACGTAACGAAACCAATAGCCCACGTTTTTGTTATGCTGATTGTCAGCATTAAAAAGATGTTCTTCTACAGAATTGAGGAAGACTTCGGCTAGGAAGGGGGACAGTGGGGAACCCATAGCTAACCCATCCGTTTGGCTGTAAAGGGTGTGGTTGAAACTAAAATAATTCTGGTTAACTGTCATTTTGATGAGGGGGACCAATTCGTCTGAGATATTTTGGGCAATGGTGGAATCCTTGAGTAGTTCTTCCACCCTAAGCAAAGTTTCCGATATTGGTACGCAAGTAAATAAATTGCTAATGTCGAAGGAGACTAGCCTCGCTTTTTCCGGGACATCAATATCTTTCAATTTTCGGGCTAGCTCTATAGAGTTTTTAACTCCATATTTAGGTTTAAAACCTGTGAGATCTCGGAGCAAAACGTCTAATTTTCGTGCCAGAAGGTGTGAAGGGGCGGACACAGCTGAGATGACAGGCCGAATAGGTATGGCTTTTTTGTGTAATTTGGGGAGTCCGTACAACCTGGGGGCGGAGGGGTTCATTTGGATTAAACTAAATTTTTCCCTAGCATTTAAAAACTTACACTTGAACACGGCACGTTTCACTTCACTTTGGAAACTCGCGGTTGGGTCTTTGGATAACGGAGTAATAGGATTGTTGTTGATGAACTCAAGGCACTTTTCCACATACACTCGTTTATCCAACACTACGACACTAGATCCCTTGTCAGCTTTCTGGATGATGAGGTCTTCCTTGCCAATAGTCTTCTTCAGGCGTCGGAGGGTGGACGTATGTTGCTGAAGGCTGGAAAAGCGGGTTGTTGTTGGCACTGCTTCCTTCAATGAGGACATGATGATTTCAGCAACTTGGTGTTTGGTAGCCAGAGATTGGTTCCGAAGGGCAACCTCGCAATCTGCGGCTAGATTTTTAATGTCGGCTTCGGAAACTTTCTTAGAGGGAGCAAACTTCAACCCTTTCTTTAAGATATTACTCTCCTCCTCAGTGAACGTATGGTGACTAAGGTTGACAACTCTTGCGGCCGGAACAAATTTCGATACTGTGCGGGGACTGTTTTCTTTAGTAGTGCACTGGTAATTTTGAGGTGGACTATTAATAAGGTTACTCAGTTTTTTCCCCTGGGTTACATATTTGCGAGAAGAGATTTTACTCACTAGTTCTTTTACACCATCCACAAATGTAATCCATTCCGCAAAATGTAACTTAGAGCAAAGTTCTACGTGCAGACAGAACAAATAATTTGCAAAGGAATCCCTTCTTACATACCACAGTTTCAGTTCCTCCCTTAACCACTGGATTTTCGCCTTGCGTATCGCTCTGATGGCCGTTGTGGACGACGAAGTGGCACGAACCTGGACGTACGCTGGGAACACTCCGTTTTTGAGGCAACTGCTATTGAAGAGAATATTCAGAGATGCACTTCTGTATTTCACCGAAAGTTTTAAGTAAAGTTTCGCCTGTAATACCATACTAGCCTTGCGAATATATTCTATTGTTTCAGGCTTCACTTCGTGGAAGTAATTGATATCCATTATTGAAATAGAAAGAAAGACTCGTACTTTTCCACAGATTTTATTATACGGCACGACGCGTTTCACCGACTTGCGGCATCATCAGGTACAAATTTGCAAAACAGACAGAGCAAGCATATATACCCTCAGGACAGAGTGGGGGCGGGGAGGGTTGGAAGGATTTGAGGGGGGTGGGGGCTCGCAGGTGCGTTGATGGATTGTTTTGACCATTTCCAGGCTAATTTCTCGGAGAGGAGTGGGGAGGGGTATGGGAATAATTGCTCATTACAAAGTGTCGTGTTGGGGTTCACCAAGTGCCTTCTAATCTCTAATTGCTCGAGAGCGTCCATTTTTAATCCTTTTGGGAGTGTGTGTAATATCTCTGGGACAAAGTCACTGCTGTGGTTGAATTCTAGTAAATGCTTGGCGAAGAGAGAGTTGTTATTCTGATTTTTGTGACACCTAGCGTGTTCCTTGACTCGTAACTTGATATTCCTGCCGGTCTGACCGACATAGACGCTGTTGCAATCCTCGCATTTCAGTTTATAAATGCCTGATTTGAGAAGGCTATCCTGGGTGTCTTTTCCATTGGCTAGAAGTTTGGAGAGGGTTATGGGTGAGTAGAAGGCTGCTTTGAGTGAGGTGGGTAGGCAGTTGGAAATCCTATATGAAAGATCTCCCAGAAACGGGATCGAGCACCACTTAAAATCTTTAGATACTGCGGGCTGAGATACGAAAATGCTTTTTATGGCCATTGCTTTTTGTTTTTTCCGTAGTAATGTGTCAACTAGTTTGGGGTTGAAACCATTGTTGGTAGCTATATTAGTGATATTCACGAGTTCAATTTTGAAGTTTTTGGGGGAAAGGGGGATGTGTAGGAGGCGGTGGATCATGGAGTGGAGGGCTGCGTGTTTGTGAGAAAAGTGGTGTGCGGAATCATTAGAAATTATATGGTCTGTATATGTGGGTTTCCTATAAATTGCAAATTCGTGTCTATTACCCCTAATTGTGATTGTCAAGTCGAGGAAGTTGATGGTGCCGTTGACGTCTTTTTCCATGGAGAAGGAGATATTCCGATGAAGAGTGTTTAGGAAATTAAGGAAGGAGTCTAACTGTCGGTTGGTTCCGGTCCATAGGCATAGTATATCGTCCACGTAACGAAACCAATAGCCCACGTTTTTGTTATGCTGATTGTCAGCATTAAAAAGATGTTCTTCTACAGAATTGAGGAAGACTTCGGCTAGGAAGGGGGACAGTGGGGAACCCATAGCTAACCCATCCGTTTGGCTGTAAAGGGTGTGGTTGAAACTAAAATAATTCTGGTTAACTGTCATTTTGATGAGGGGGACCAATTCGTCTGAGATATTTTGGGCAATGGTGGAATCCTTGAGTAGTTCTTCCACCCTAAGCAAAGTTTCCGATATTGGTACGCAAGTAAATAAATTGCTAATGTCGAAGGAGACTAGCCTCGCTTTTTCCGGGACATCAATATCTTTCAATTTTCGGGCTAGCTCTATAGAGTTTTTAACTCCATATTTAGGTTTAAAACCTGTGAGATCTCGGAGCAAAACGTCTAATTTTCGTGCCAGAAGGTGTGAAGGGGCGGACACAGCTGAGATGACAGGCCGAATAGGTATGGCTTTTTTGTGTAATTTGGGGAGTCCGTACAACCTGGGGGCGGAGGGGTTCATTTGGATTAAACTAAATTTTTCCCTAGCATTTAAAAACTTACACTTGAACACGGCACGTTTCACTTCACTTTGGAAACTCGCGGTTGGGTCTTTGGATAACGGAGTAATAGGATTGTTGTTGATGAACTCAAGGCACTTTTCCACATACACTCGTTTATCCAACACTACGACACTAGATCCCTTGTCAGCTTTCTGGATGATGAGGTCTTCCTTGCCAATAGTCTTCTTCAGGCGTCGGAGGGTGGACGTATGTTGCTGAAGGCTGGAAAAGCGGGTTGTTGTTGGCACTGCTTCCTTCAATGAGGACATGATGATTTCAGCAACTTGGTGTTTGGTAGCCAGAGATTGGTTCCGAAGGGCAACCTCGCAATCTGCGGCTAGATTTTTAATGTCGGCTTCGGAAACTTTCTTAGAGGGAGCAAACTTCAACCCTTTCTTTAAGATATTACTCTCCTCCTCAGTGAACGTATGGTGACTAAGGTTGACAACTCTTGCGGCCGGAACAAATTTCGATACTGTGCGGGGACTGTTTTCTTTAGTAGTGCACTGGTAATTTTGAGGTGGACTATTAATAAGGTTACTCAGTTTTTTCCCCTGGGTTACATATTTGCGAGAAGAGATTTTACTCACTAGTTCTTTTACACCATCCACAAATGTAATCCATTCCGCAAAATGTAACTTAGAGCAAAGTTCTACGTGCAGACAGAACAAATAATTTGCAAAGGAATCCCTTCTTACATACCACAGTTTCAGTTCCTCCCTTAACCACTGGATTTTCGCCTTGCGTATCGCTCTGATGGCCGTTGTGGACGACGAAGTGGCACGAACCTGGACGTACGCTGGGAACACTCCGTTTTTGAGGCAACTGCTATTGAAGAGAATATTCAGAGATGCACTTCTGTATTTCACCGAAAGTTTTAAGTAAAGTTTCGCCTGTAATACCATACTAGCCTTGCGAATATATTCTATTGTTTCAGGCTTCACTTCGTGGAAGTAATTGATATCCATTATTGAAATAGAAAGAAAGACACGTACTTTTCCACAGATTTTATTATACGGCACGACGCGTTTCACCGACTTGCGGCATCATCAGGTACAAATTTGCAAAACAGACAGAGCAAGCATATATACCCTCAGGACAGAGTGGGGGCGGGGAGGGTTGGAAGGATTTGAGGGGGGTGGGGGCTCGCAGGTGCGTTGATGGATTGTTTTGACCATTTCCAGGCTAATTTCTCGGAGAGGAGTGGGGAGGGGTATGGGAATAATTGCTCATTACAAAGTGTCGTGTTGGGGTTCACCAAGTGCCTTCTAATCTCTAATTGCTCGAGAGCGTCCATTTTTAATCCTTTTGGGAGTGTGTGTAATATCTCTGGGACAAAGTCACTGCTGTGGTTGAATTCTAGTAAATGCTTGGCGAAGAGAGAGTTGTTATTCTGATTTTTGTGACACCTAGCGTGTTCCTTGACTCGTAACTTGATATTCCTGCCGGTCTGACCGACATAAACGCTGTTGCAATCCTCGCATTTCAGTTTATAAATGCCTGATTTGAGAAGGCTATCCTGGGTGTCTTTTCCATTGGCTAGAAGTTTGGAGAGGGTTATGGGTGAGTAGAAGGCTGCTTTGAGTGAGGTGGGTAGGCAGTTGGAAATCCTATATGAAAGATCTCCCAGAAACGGGATCGAGCACCACTTAAAATCTTTAGATACTGCGGGCTGAGATACGAAAATGCTTTTTATGGCCATTGCTTTTTGTTTTTTCCGTAGTAATGTGTCAACTAGTTTGGGGTTGAAACCATTGTTGGTAGCTATATTAGTGATATTCACGAGTTCAATTTTGAAGTTTTTGGGGGAAAGGGGGATGTGTAGGAGGCGGTGGATCATGGAGTGGAGGGCTGCGTGTTTGTGAGAAAAGTGGTGTGCGGAATCATTAGAAATTATATGGTCTGTATATGTGGGTTTCCTATAAATTGCAAATTCGTGTCTATTACCCCTAATTGTGATTGTCAAGTCGAGGAAGTTGATGGTGCCGTTGACGTCTTTTTCCATGGAGAAGGAGATATTCCGATGAAGAGTGTTTAGGAAATTAAGGAAGGAGTCTAACTGTCGGTTGGTTCCGGTCCATAGGCATAGTATATCGTCCACGTAACGAAACCAATAGCCCACGTTTTTGTTATGCTGATTGTCAGCATTAAAAAGATGTTCTTCTACAGAATTGAGGAAGACTTCGGCTAGGAAGGGGGACAGTGGGGAACCCATAGCTAACCCATCCGTTTGGCTGTAAAGGGTGTGGTTGAAACTAAAATAATTCTGGTTAACTGTCATTTTGATGAGGGGGACCAATTCGTCTGAGATATTTTGGGCAATGGTGGAATCCTTGAGTAGTTCTTCCACCCTAAGCAAAGTTTCCGATATTGGTACGCAAGTAAATAAATTGCTAATGTCGAAGGAGACTAGCCTCGCTTTTTCCGGGACATCAATATCTTTCAATTTTCGGGCTAGCTCTATAGAGTTTTTAACTCCATATTTAGGTTTAAAACCTGTGAGATCTCGGAGCAAAACGTCTAATTTTCGTGCCAGAAGGTGTGAAGGGGCGGACACAGCTGAGATGACAGGCCGAATAGGTATGGCTTTTTTGTGTAATTTGGGGAGTCCGTACAACCTAGGGGCGGAGGGGTTCATTTGGATTAATCTAAATTTTTCCCTAGCATTTAAAAACTTACACTTGAACACGGCACGTTTCACTTCACTTTGGAAACTCGCGGTTGGGTCTTTGGATAACGGAGTAATAGGATTGTTGTTGATGAACTCAAGGCACTTTTCCACATACACTCGTTTATCCAACACTACGACACTAGATCCCTTGTCAGCTTTCTGGATGATGAGGTCTTCCTTGCCAATAGTCTTCTTCAGGCGTCGGAGGGTGGACGTATGTTGCTGAAGGCTGGAAAAGCGGGTTGTTGTTGGCACTGCTTCCTTCAATGAGGACATGATGATTTCAGCAACTTGGTGTTTGGTAGCCAGAGATTGGTTCCGAAGGGCAACCTCGCAATCTGCGGCTAGATTTTTAATGTCGGCTTCGGAAACTTTCTTAGAGGGAGCAAACTTCAACCCTTTCTTAAGATATTACTCTCCTCCTCAGTGAACGTATGGTGACTAAGGTTGACAACTCTTGCGGCCGGAACAAATTTCGATACTGTGCGGGGACTGTTTTCTTTAGTAGTGCACTGGTAATTTTGAGGTGGACTATTAATAAGGTTACTCAGTTTTTTCCCCTGGGTTACATATTTGCGAGAAGAGATTTTACTCACTAGTTCTTTTACACCATCCACAAATGTAATCCATTCCGCAAAATGTAACTTAGAGCAAAGTTCTACGTGCAGACAGAACAAATAATGTGCAAAGGAATCCCTTCTTGCATACCACAGTTTCAGTTCCTCCCTTAACCACTGGATTTTCGCCTTGCGTATCGCTCTGATGGCCGTTGTGGACGACGAAGTGGCACGAACCTGGACGTACGCTGGGAACACTCCGTTTTTGAGGCAACTGCTATCGAAGAGAATATTCAGAGATGCACTTCTGTATTTCACCGAAAGTTTTAAGTAAAGTTTCGCCTGTAATACCATACTAGCTTTGCGAATATATTCTATTGTTTCAGGCTTCACTTCGTGGAAGTAATTGATATCCATTATTGAAATAGAAAGAAAGACTCGTACTTTTCCACAGATTTTATTATACGGCACGACGCGTTTCACCGACTTGCGGCATCATCAGGTACAAATTTGCAAAACAGACAGAGCAAGCATATATACCCTCAGGACAGAGTGGGGGCGGGGAGGGTTGGAAGGATTTGAGGGGGGTGGGGGCTCGCAGGTGCGTTGATGGATTGTTTTGACCATTTCCAGGCTAATTTCTAGGAGAGGAGTGGGGAGGGGTATGGGAATAATTGCTCATTACAAAGTGTCGTGTTGGGGTTCACCAAGTGCCTTCTAATCTCTAATTGCTCGAGAGCGTCCATTTTTAATCCTTTTGGGAGTGTGTGTAATATCTCTGGGACAAAGTCACTGCTGTGGTTGAATTCTAGTAAATGCTTGGCGAAGAGAGAGTTGTTATTCTGATTTTTGTGACACCTAGCGTGTTCCTTGACTCGTAACTTGATATTCCTGCCGGTCTGACCGACATAGACGCTGTTGCAATCCTCGCATTTCAGTTTATAAATGCCTGATTTGAGAAGGCTATCCTGGGTGTCTTTTCCATTGGCTAGAAGTTTGGGGAGGGTTATGGATGAGTAGAAGGCTGCTTTGAGTGAGGTGGGTAGGCAGTTGGAAATCCTATATGAAAGATCTCCCAGAAACGGGATCGAGCACCACTTAAAATCTTTAGATACTGCGGGCTGAGATACGAAAATGCTTTTTATGGCCATTGCTTTTTGTTTTTTCCGTAGTAATGTGTCAACTAGTTTGGGGTTGAAACCATTGTTGGTAGCTATATTAGTGATATTCACGAGTTCAATTTTGAAGTTTTTGGGGGAAAGGGGGATGTGTAGGAGGCGGTGGATCATGGAGTGGAGGGCTGCGTGTTTGTGAGAAAAGTGGTGTGCGGAATCATTAGAAATTATATGGTCTGTATATGTGGGTTTCCTATAAATTGCAAATTCGTGTCTATTACCCCTAATTGTGATTGTCAAGTCGAGGAAGTTGATGGTGCCGTTGACGTCTTTTTCCATGGAGAAGGAGATATTCCGATGAAGAGTGTTTAGGAAATTAAGGAAGGAGTCTAACTGTCGGTTGGTTCCGGTCCATAGGCATAGTATATCGTCCACGTAACGAAACCAATAGCCCACGTTTTTGTTATGCTGATTGTCAGCATTAAAAAGATGTTCTTCTACAGAATTGAGGAAGACTTCGGCTAGGAAGGGGGACAGTGGGGAACCCATAGCTAACCCATCCGTTTGGCTGTAAAGGGTGTGGTTGAAACTAAAATAATTCTGGTTAACTGTCATTTTGATGAGGGGGACCAATTCGTCTGAGATATTTTGGGCAATGGTGGAATCCTTGAGTAGTTCTTCCACCCTAAGCAAAGTTTCCGATATTGGTACGCAAGTAAATAAATTGCTAATGTCGAAGGAGACTAGCCTCGCTTTTTCCGGGACATCAATATCTTTCAATTTTCTGGCTAGCTCTATAGAGTTTTTAACTCCATATTTAGGTTTAAAACCTGTGAGATCTCGGAGCAAAACGTCTAATTTTCGTGCCAGAAGGTGTGAAGGGGCGGACACAGCTGAGATGACAGGCCGAATAGGTATGGCTTTTTTGTGTAATTTGGGGAGTCCGTACAACCTGGGGGCGGAGGGGTTCATTTGGATTAAACTAAATTTTTCCCTAGCATTTAAAAACTTACACTTGAACACGGCACGTTTCACTTCACTTTGGAAACTCGCGGTTGGGTCTTTGGATAACGGAGTAATAGGATTGTTGTTGATGAACTCAAGGCACTTTTCCACATACACTCGTTTATCCAACACTACGACACTAGATCCCTTGTCAGCTTTCTGGATGATGAGGTCTTCCTTGCCAATAGTCTTCTTCAGGCGTCGGAGGGTGGACGTATGTTGCTGAAGGCTGGAAAAGCGGGTTGTTGTTGGCACTGCTTCCTTCAATGAGGACATGATGATTTCAGCAACTTGGTGTTTGGTAGCCAGAGATTGGTTCCGAAGGGCAACCTCGCAATCTGCGGCTAGATTTTTAATGTCGGCTTCGGAAACTTTCTTAGAGGGAGCAAACTTCAACCCTTTCTTTAAGATATTACTCTCCTCCTCAGTGAACGTATGATGACTAAGGTTGACAACTCTTGCGGCCGGAACAAATTTCGATACTGTGCGGGGACTGTTTTCTTTAGTAGTGCACTGGTAATTTTGAGGTGGACTATTAATAAGGTTACTCAGTTTTTTCCCCTGGGTTACATATTTGCGAGAAGAGATTTTACTCACTAGTTCTTTTACACCATCCACAAATGTAATCCATTCCGCAAAATGTAACTTAGAGCAAAGTTCTACGTGCAGACAGAACAAATAATGTGCAAAGGAATCCCTTCTTGCATACCACAGTTTCAGTTCCTCCCTTAACCACTGGATTTTCGCCTTGCGTATCGCTCTGATGGCCGTTGTGGACGACGAAGTGGCACGAACCTGGACGTACGCTGGGAACACTCCGTTTTTGAGGCAACTGCTATTGAAGAGAATATTCAGAGATGCACTTCTGTATTTCACCGAAAGTTTTAAGAAAAGTTTCCCCTGTAATACCATACTAGCTTTGCAAATATATTCTATTGTTTCAGGCTTCACTTCGTGGAAGTAATTGATATCCATTATTGAAATAGAAAGAAAGACTCGTACTTTTCCACAGATTTTATTATACGGCACGACGCGTTTCACCGACTTGCGGCATCATCAGGTACAAATTTGCAAAACAGACAGAGCAAGCATATATACCCTCAGGACAGAGTGGGGGCGGGGAGGGTTGGAAGGATTTGAGGGGGGTGGGGGCTCGCAGGTGCGTTGATGGATTGTTTTGACCATTTCCAGGCTAATTTCTAGGAGAGGAGTGGGGAGGGGTATGGGAATAATTGCTCATTACAAAGTGTCGTGTTGGGGTTCACCAAGTGCCTTCTAATCTCTAATTGCTCGAGAGCGTCCATTTTTAATCCTTTTGGGAGTGTGTGTAATATCTCTGGGACAAAGTCACTGCTGTGGTTGAATTCTAGTAAATGCTTGGCGAAGAGAGAGTTGTTATTCTGATTTTTGTGACACCTAGCGTGTTCCTTGACTCGTAATTTGATATTCCTGCCGGTCTGACCGACATAAACGCTGTTGCAATCCTCGCATTTCAGTTTATAAATGCCTGATTTGAGAAGGCTATCCTGGGTGTCTTTTCCATTGGCTAGAAGTTTGGAGAGGGTTATGGGTGAGTAGAAGGCTGCTTTGAGTGAGGTGGGTAGGCAGTTGGAAATCCTATATGAAAGATCTCCCAGAAACGGGATCGAGCACCACTTAAAATCTTTAGATACTGCGGGCTGAGATACGAAAATGCTTTTTATGGCCATTGCTTTTTGTTTTTTCCGTAGTAATGTGTCAACTAGTTTGGGGTTGAAACCATTGTTGGTAGCTATATTAGTGATATTCACGAGTTCAATCTTGAAGTTTTTGGGGGAAAGGGGGATGTGTAGGAGGCGGTGGATCATGGAGTGGAGGGCTGCGTGTTTGTGAGAAAAGTGGTGTGCGGAATCATTAGAAATTATATGGTCTGTATATGTGGGTTTCCTATAAATTGCAAATTCGTGTCTATTACCCCTAATTGTGATTGTCAAGTCGAGGAAGTTGATGGTGCCGTTGACGTCTTTTTCCATGGAGAAGGAGATATTCCGATGAAGAGTGTTTAGGAAATTAAGGAAGGAGTCTAACTGTCGGTTGGTTCCGGTCCATAGGCATAGTATATCGTCCACGTAACGAAACCAATAGCCCACGTTTTTGTTATGCTGATTGTCAGCAATAAAAGATGTTCTTCTACAGAATTGAGGAAGACTTGAATAAACGAAAATATAGTATCCCTAGAGCATACTTTATTTCTCTTTAAAATTAGATCTTATTCTCAATCTAATTCGAAACATTTCATTCTTCACTTGTTTGTTACCGTTGCCACGGCAACAGTGTCACCAAATCAACGAATCAAAACAAACATTATTGCGTACTTCAGAAACAGCATTCTTTACACACTCACAGACCATAGGCTTTCCTTTCCAACTGAATGTCATGGAGCAAATTCTTAACGGTATGGCTTCTCATTTGCTTAAACAAGGATATGCTGTTTCAGGTTGCTAATCTTAGCGAATGTATTTTGGTAAGAATGGACGGGTGAGATCATTTGTGAGATATATGCCTTTTAAATTTGGAGAACACCTAATTACATACACAACAATAATACTTGCTGCTGAGATAGTCATGTTTTAATTGCTTTGGGCTCTGCTTGAATTGACTGCAGTATCATTCTCTGTAGAAAATATATTTGTAAATGTTCCTTTCTGAAGTAGTTAAGATCTATGTTTTTGGTAGAATTGAACGGGAGTCAAGTGTCAAACGACAGCTATAAACATCGTCAATAATGTTTAGAAAATAGTATTATTTCACATGCGCAATGATCAAACGATACATTGAGTCAAAATCATTCAAAATGGATTGTTAAAATACAATGGTTATAAATAGGAAGATTCGATATTTAAGTAGTTAACGCAAAATTAGATTTTTATTGTGTACTGTAGTGAGGGACCATTTTATTTAATATGCTGAATCAATTCGCAAATACACCTATTAACGCCACAAATCCCTTGCTGTTGTGAAATACTCCTTTTTAATTATGGTGATTGTGACGTGAATTCATTTCTTCTTCTACATTCTGTTTGATTGGCATTGCTTCTATTCTTGAAAATGCCATTATTTAAGGATACAAGTGTGACCTTTATATTTCAAATGCATTTAATGTACTCACTTTCACAGCAAACCGATAATGGTTGATTATATGCAGTTTAATTGAGTACACTATGCATTTAGACGGGCTTTATTTTTATGCAAATTCAGAATCAATGGAAACAAAATTTAATTAAATATTGGAGCAATGTAAGACAATAAGAAGTCTCCTTGAATTTGAGTGTTTGTGTACAATAATTAAAAAATGTTTAACATCACCAATATAATGGCTTGTTCATTTAAACTGTTAAATTCTCATTAAGTATGATTAACGATCATGCATCTATTGTCCTTTGATAATGGAGAATTTAGTAAACCAAAATGTGCAAAAATAATAAAATGACACCCATCATAAATTCTGCCAAATTTCCTTGAAGAATTAGCAGTTTTAATGTAGCATTCTTGGATTTATTTTGATGAATTCACCAAACTCAAAGGATTTCATTTCCACCTTACTCATCTCTCAATAAACAATGAGTGTTACAAAAACAGTGTAAAAAAACAGATAGTTTTACATTTGAATGTCCACAATATGAAATGCGCTGTAAGTTGATGAAATTCCACAGAAAATAGTATTATTTAGATTTGCTCTACCCCACATGGTGTACAATCATGACCCCACAGCTAATTAAAAATGGTCTGCAGAAATCACGTTGCGGTGTATTAGCAAGGGAGCAAAAATCTCTCTTGTGTAGTAGCAAGATTCGTATGATATGTTTAGGGAAATGACCCCATAATTCATCACTGTAATTCAAATGACATGGAAAGAAGACGTGGTCAAGTGTTAAACGATACTCATTTGAAATGAGAAAGTTGAGCTTTAATCAGTTCATTACAGATCTGACTGATGTGAGTCTCCCTGGTTAGTTTTCTAATTATATTAATTCCTAGTATTTTAGAATTTTCAACATCAGTACATTTTTATATACTATAACTGCATACAATATGCTGAGTTTTGTTAGTATTTAAACCTAAATGATTAATATGAAACCTGCCTGCTTAGCCTGTCTTTGAGTGGCTCTGAGTCGTACCTTTGCATCTTCTAGATTTTGACATTTTTGCACACAAAAAGCATAATAAGCATATAAAACATATGTAGGTTTAATTTTACAGGGCAAATCAGTAATCATGATGATACTGAAAGTAGCTCAAAGACTAGAAATTCTTCATGAAAATATGGGCATTGAAATTATTATTAGAAACAAAATGAGGCAATGTCTTTATGGACAAATTAACCCTAGAACTACTAAAAATTTAAGAGAAATTAGGTAAATCAGATTGTTGTGCTAAGATACAATTTTCAAGGAAATAATGAAATAAACTCATAGTAATAATAATCTAGAAGGAACTTGAATCCTTAAATGAAACATCCCTATCCTGTTCCTTCCCTTTTCTTGCTTGCCTCACATTCTCCCCTCTATTACCAACTTGAACAGTCCCCTGTCGGTCAATATGCCCTTCATCCATTTTTACTGCCTCAATAGCATTTCTCCCAACCAACCCCTCTCTTCACCCACCATACCAAGTACTTTCTCATTGGTTTTCTTCTCGGTCCATTTCACCTTCTCCATTTTCTCCACACCCACATGTCAAAAGCCTCCAGTCCACGACTATCCTCCTGCTTCAATGACCACATTTCCGTATATAACTCTGCACCATATCAAAAGTTTCCCGAGTCTTTTTTTAATATCCTTACTCAACGTCCCTGTCATCAACTCTCTCCTCCTTATGAAAGCCTCTGCGCCTAGCGTAATTCTTCTCCATACGTCCCTACTACTTTGACCGTGTTGGTCCAAAATGATTCAGAGATACGCCAACTGTTCTACCTGCATAAGTTTTTGCCCTCCCATTTTAATGTTTAGCTTAGCTTTATTCTTTCTAGAAAATTGCATAAACTTGGTTTTATTAATTTTGTTTCTCATCCCATATCTGTCCCACTGAATCTCCAATTCACCCAGCAATCCTTACAACCCCTTGTCTGACTGACAAACTAAAGCTTAATTAATTTATTTTTTCATACTCCGAGTGTATCCGATACCCATGGTGGGCCCTTCTCGGGCTAATTGATGGTTCCTGATAAAGTGATCCTCAGTTTAATTGTGCGCAGAGAATCGCGATGAGGTAATAGCACGTGTCTTAAAATAATAATTCGTTAGCTTTGCACAGATTAGCATATCCCACCTGTCCGAGATAATACGGAACTTCCAATTTAAAGACGTACACGGGGACATGATAATCTATGAGACACTGTCACGTACACTGAATAAATCACTAGTCCATCCGTGCAACCCCTCACCTGACACCAATATGTCGCGAGGGGGGTTTCTATGGTGCGACACAAAGGGTATCGGGGAAGGTCAGAGTAACTACACCGAGTATTACCAAAGCAGCCGTATATTACCCAACATCAGTCATAATGCAACATTTACATAATAATAAGCAAATTATGGATGGCTAGACCCTCGGTAAACCAACGCAAGTGCGGACAGAATTAAAATGGCAGAAAATTCCCAGGGACAGGATAAATGCTGGGTGGACGCGGTCACGAAACACATAACCTAGGCAGAGCCCTCGTCCGTCGGAAAGGAAGGGAGTATTGCAGGGTGGACGAGGTTAAACGAACGTAACCTAGGCAGAGCCCTCGTCCGAAGTTTAGTCAGGAATAGGACACACTGTCGCGACAAGCGCAACATAGCTGAATCATCGTGCCCTACCGGTCACCGCCAGATAACCAACTGACTGCTTTTTGCCCGGCGACCAGGGCTTTTATACCCAATTTAGGAGTCAGGGGAGGAATACTTTTGAAACATTGTCTTTGGTCACGTGGGACATTCGCAGGAGCCAGGGAAGGAGTACCATGTCGCATACTTGCGACAATAGATATAAAGTTTTGCAAAGTTACCATCTAGAATTTCGTTCAAGTAAAATGAGCTCTGTTGTTTAAAATATTAAATCTTCCTATTTACGCCACACATGGAAAGAATGGACTGGTGAGATCTTTTATGAAACATATACCTTTTAATTTCTGGAGAACATCAAATTACATTCACGACAAGATTACCAGCTGCTGAGATAGTTGTCTTTTAATTTGTTCTGATCATAAACTCTGCTTGAATTGACTGGAGTATCCATCTAAGCGTAGAAAATATATATGTTAATGCTCCTTTTTGAAGTAATTATGGTCTATGTTTTGGATGGAATTGAACAGGAATCAAGTGCCAACCTACAGCTGTAAACAGTGTCAATATAAATTGAAAATAATACTTAATTTTGTATTCCATGATCAACCAATACATTGAGACCAAATTATTCAAAGTGGATTTTTAAAATACAATTTATTGAAAGATTCAATATTGAAAAATTAAACATAAAATAAACTGTATTTAATACACGCTGGAAATATACGAGGTTCGTCCGGAAAATAGTACCCGTTCGTGCCGCATGAAGTGCTGACGACGCGAGTAGCCGCTGGACGAGGTCAGATAGCTTCAGTGGCTTGTCTGCCTTCTCTGAGCCAAGTTGCGTGAGGCTAGCATTGCCTGTGTTGTTTCTGTGATTGTTTACAATGTTTAAAAAAATTGAGAACGCCGCCAGTTGTGAAGTGAGGGCAGTGATTAAATTCCTCAATGCAAGAAACGTTCGCCCATGTGATATTCATCGCCAATTAAAGGAGGTGTATGGAGACAATGTAATGGACGAGTCGTCTGTTCGGCGGTGGTGTCGCAACTTCAACATGGGGAGGGGGAACACACACGACGATGAGCGTTCGGGGAGACCGTCTGTCATTACAGACCAACTGGTGAGCTCAGTTGACGAATTCGTGAGGAACGATCGGCGCGTCACAATTGATGACATCTGTGAGCATTTTCCCAATGTTTCTCGAACAATTGTTCATGAAATTGTTAAACACCATCTGCATTATGCAAAAATTTGTGCAAGATGGGTCCCTCGCGTATCTCAATGAGCTGGCGGCGAAGGACTATGCAGCAGGAATACAGAAACTTGTCACACGTTATGACAAATGCCTTAATTTGCTTGGAGATTATGTTGAGAAGTAGTTTAAAGTATCCTCTTTCAAATAAAATTTTTTATGTTTGTTAATATTTACTTTTGTGTCTTTATTTCACGAACGGGTACTACTTTCCGGATGACCCTCGTATATATGTTAATGCTCCTTTTTGAAGTAATTATGGTCTATGTTTTGGATGGAATTGAACAGGAATCAAGTGCCAACCTACAGCTGTAAACAGTGTCAATATAAATTGAAAATAATACTTAATAATGTATTCCATGATCAACCAATACATTGAGACCAAATTATTCAAAGTGGATTTTTAAAATACAATTTATTGAAAGATTCAATATTGAAAAATTAAACATAAAATAAACTGCATTTAATACACGCTTGGTAGATGATAGGGCTTCTTAAGTTATTTCCACAGCCATTTTGCAATTACCCAATTGGGTGCCACTAATCCCATATTATGAAGCACTCCTTTTTAATTACAGTGTTTGTAAAATGAATTCATTTCTTCATCTTCATTATATTTGATTGGCATCTATTGGCTTAGAAATGCCATTTATTTTAGAATATAAGCATGACATATAAAAGTCAATTGTTTTAAATGCATGCGATTTAAAAGCTAATTAATAATGACTGATTCCATACAGATTCATTGAGTATATTTTATTTATTTTTATAGGCTTTATTTTCATAAAAAATTCAGAATAAATCAAAACAGATTTCTATGAAATATTGGAACAGTTTAAGATGATGAGAAGTCTCCTTGAATTATAAAGTTTGTTTTCAAAAATTATAAAATATCAAACGAATTTAATGGCAGACTCATTTAAACAGTTATTAATTCATTTATGCATTCATTGTCATTTAATTTTGGACAATTTATAAACTCAAATTAAAACAAACATATTAAATATTAATCTTCATTACCTCAGAATAAAACAACCAGAAACGGACTTATTTTCCCTGATTTATGAAGAAGGTTTGATTGCCCAATTGCTTGATGCGTGAGTGTTGTGGTGTCCGATGGATTCCCAGCAACATCACTAATCACTACTTCCAAGATTTCCTTTGACTGGTTCCCCTCCTGTTCAATTAGAGATTGATGAAACTGCTGGAATTCTTCAATGCTTTCGGCCAATAATTGATGATTACTCAATTGAACTAATAACTGTGGAAATCAAGTTATATGCTGACCACTGTACTGATTCTTTTGTTTAAAAAAAAATCAAGTTTTATAGATTGGTAGTGTATAAATACTATTAATGAAATTAGAAATTAGTACTAATGAAATTAGTATGTTGTTTTGCATTGATCATTCTTCATAAAACTATGAGCAAACCAACCAAACCAACCGAAGAATGATATTTGTCAAAGAGGCAGAACATTCTCACTCCATTCTCTTCCATGGTTATGCCATAGCATACATATGTGCTCGTCAAACACTATCTGCATTTTGCAGACAATGGTACCTTTATGAGGGATAGATATCCTTGTGTCAAGCTAAAGGAAATTAGCCCTCTGCTTGTATTTCTCAACAAAAAGTTCTCAAGTTTGTTGACACCTGAGAAGAAGATTTCTACTGATAAAAATGTTATTCTTTACAAGGATGAGCTCTCACTGATGCAGTATGTTTCCCTGAAAGGAGCCAGATTTGGGGAGGAAACGTTTAGATTTGCTAAGCCTATGTCTGGATATATATGGTCATTTAATATTATTTCTATAGGAAAAAGGTGGGTCATGATAGTCCAGGAGGGTAGAGCATTGGACTATTGACCGGAGGGTCCTGAGTTCAAACCCCAGGCAAGGCACTCAGGGCACCTGATGCTCCACTCAAGCTATGTGATTTTTTCTGGTACCAATCTTCCTGGTAAACCTTATCTGCCACAGTGAAAGTAACTGGCTCCCCTTAATACCCTGATGTGTGAATTTCACAGACTGTATAGAGCTAAGTACTGGGTGAACTCTACCATCACCCATAAACCGACCTTCCAGCATTGATTACTGTGTTTATGGTACACAGGAAATGGTCAGTATTGAACGTGGAATATACCAATCTTCCTAATACATCCTTAGATTGTGCTAGCAGTAATGAAACCTCTGCTAGGTCAAAGATTATTGCTTGACTGCAGACAACTATTACACCTCCTCAGAGCTGGCTGATTTATTGGCTATGAAAGGAACCGGCTATGAAGACATGGGACATTGAGAATTAAAAGGAAGGAAGTACTAGATGACGTATAGACTAAAGAAGTTGAAAAAGGAGGAATTGACTGCCCTCCAGCAAGGCAAAGTGATTGCTATGAATTGGGAAGATGAGAAGGCCGTCAAGTCTCTGTACCTTTACAGTACATAATACGGAATTTGTGGAATATAAATGAAAAGGATATGGTGCTATAAAAGCCAAAAGTTGCTGTTGTGTACAATAATACAATAGGTGGAGTAGAAAGGGAAGATCAGCACCTGACAAATTTCCCCATTATGAAAAAAGGGGGGCAATAAATATTTAAAACATTTTTCACTTGTTGGACCAGGGCACATGGAATGGATTTCTGTTGCAGAGAAAGGGTGGTGGACCAAAGGGTAAGTTCAGAATTTAGAATCAAACTAATGGAAGATGTAATTGAAGGGTACATTGCATATGATATAACATGTGAGGGTAGAAGGCCTTCAGTAGAACCAAATCCTTGATCCTCTATGTAAGTTACAATTTCCCAAGTACATTCCACCTACAGAGAAGAAGGAAGAGCTTTGTAGGATGTGTGCAGTTTGTTGTGCCAAAAGGGATGGAACAAGCAAAAAGTTTGGAAAAGAAGTGGGATGCCATTTCCAAGCATGTCACAGCCGCTAAGAACAGACATGTGTTTTTATGAACGGGAGGAGATTTTCGTGTGTTTTAAAAATATGGTTGAAAGAATTCGTAAATCATGCCTTAAGTTTCTACGTCATTTTATTTTAATCCCCATGTTGTTTCGTCATCCTGTTTTTCAACAGGAATTAATAATTCTAAATCGTCGATGACTTCATTTGCGTGTGACTGATCCTGAGCAACTTTCATTTGCCGCTTTGTTTGTAATTCAAATTTCGAAAATTATGAAGAAGAGTTGCTGTTTCTCTCGCTTTTAATACACAAAACATTCTAAATTAAAATAATTTAATTAGAATGTGCCAATTGCAAATTGCCATACATTCTCAATCGTTTTCTCTCTGAATATTTTGATTATGCTGATTAAATTGTAAACACAATTACTTTCACTTTTTCCACATTTTTTCATTGGTGCGTTGTTGATGCAAAAGAAGAATGGGGGTCCTGCTACCGACCGACCAATCGATGCTTATGGACTGCGCCGTTAGGTGCATCTTATACCAATATCCAGCTATGATGATCAATGGGCGTGGGATATAAGTGGTTTATGGGCGAAGTTAAGCTAGTGAGTATATTTTATTGCAGTTTGTGACAGTATTATATTTGGAGATTATGACTGCCCATTTATGCTTGCTTTAGCACAATTGTATCTGAAATGGGGATTATCAGGGTAATCCCATAAAGGTTCTAATAATGGGTTACCAGTATTTCCTATTGCTTGTTGAAATGACGTGGCTAGGTCGCTTAGATATGTTGGAAGGTCCGGTATATTTAGGTCCGTGTGAATATCTGAGTTTCTTACAAACCAGGCATCGTTGGCAAGGGTTCGTAGAGTATTATTTTAGAAGCGTGTCATTTTCTTCAATTTGGTGGCGGCTATTGAACCCCAGGCTCGGTAGCCTTCATATAAATAAATGAAAGGGCTAACTTTGTAGTTCCACACGAAAACGATTTATTCACACGAGCCGGGTTTCGAAGTAAAACTTCATCATCAGGTGAGCTCTCTACATTTGCAGCCCTTCTTATATATACAGCCAGGGCGGGGGTGGGGTGGAGATAATCAGGAAGGTTTGGGAGGGGTAAATTCAGGATTGGTTTGCGTGCCGGAGGGGAGGGCAGTTTGGCGTCCCCTCCGCGATGTTGGTGGAATGTGGAGCGGGAGGGAGAAGTCTACATTGTAGAGCTCTCGTGAGTCAGCGGATTAGAGAGGGTTAGATGAAGGGGAGGGGGTGGTGTCATCGGCCACCGTGAGGATTGGGACTTTAAGGAGGGGAGAGTGGGAGGCATACAGAAATTCGTTAACAATATTTTCATTTAAACAAACACTATTTAAAATTTCTAAATGTTCTAAGGCGTCTAATCAATAGCCTTTGCTTTCAACATGTAAAATTTCCAAATCAAAATCACTTTTATGGTTATTATCAATCAAATGCTTTGCGAATTGAGAGTTCATCTTTTTATTTCTTGCACATGCTTGATGCTCCTTCACTCGTTCTTGGAATTTCCTCCCTGTCTGTCCGATGTATATTGCCCCGCAATCGCACTTTAGCTTATATACTCCACTCTTTTCCTTATATGGGATTCTGTCCTTTGCGTGGGAGAGCAGGCCCCTGAGGCTTGATTTGTTATAATAGGCTATCTTAATTCTACATTTTGGAAGTTTCTGACATACTTTTTGTGAAAAATTGTCTAAATAAAGGATTCTGCGCCACTTGGCTGCGGGGTCCTGTGGCGGTTCAGTACTGTAAATATCTTTCAATGCCATTTTATTAAGTTTTTTGCGGTATAGTTTCTCTACTAGCTCCTCATCGTAGCCGTTGTTTCTTGCAATCAATTTAATCGTGTTAAGTTCTTTTTTGACGTTGTTTTGCGACATTGGGACGTTCACCAACCGGTGTATCATTGAATGGAAGGCGGAGAGTTTTTGCGGGAAGCAATGTCTTGACTTGAAATGGATAACTTGATCTGTGTATGAGTTTTTCCGAAAGATAGAGAAATCAAGCCGGTTGTTTAATTTTGAAATTTTTAAATCAAGAAAATTCATTGTATTATTTTCTTCTACTTCACAGGTGAATTTTAGGTTTTCGTTCAAAGAATTTAAATGTGTAAGAAATAGCTGAATTTGCCTTTTGGAGCCTCTCCACACACAAAACACATCGTCCACATATCGATACCAACACAACACATTATTTGTTAGTTCGTTACACGTCTGATCAAGTCTAGGGCCGAGATTTTTTCTTGTAGCCTGTTTAAGATGCATTTTTCAAGAAGTTTGCCCATGCAGGGGAGCAGGCCACTGGGTCTATAGTTCAAGATATAAGAAGGATTTTTATCGGGTTTTGGAAGGAGTATTATCTTAGCCGTTTTCCATGTCTTTGGGAAGTACGATTGGGAAAGACAGGCATTGAGGATAGAGAGTAGGTGTTTGATAAAAGATTTAGGAAGGTTTTTCAGGTGAAGGTAGGAGATTTGATCGGGTCCCGGTGATGACTTTGTTTTGGAGTGGGACATAATGGAGTAAAGTTCTTGAGGAGTAATTTCCAGGAATATGTGGAATGGGCAAAGTGAGAGGCCAGAGACGCTGTTCAATGCTTCTGAATCCAACCAGGATGTATTATCGTTTTTAAAAATGCATTCGAAGGAGTCGGCAGAGGTATTTGCTTTGTCGCTGTCATCGTATGGTGCTCTCCCATTATGTGGTATTGGCGGGGTGGGTACCTTTTTCCTTCGTAGACAGCGGGCTAGGGTCCATACCGAAGTGTCCTTATGTGAGAGTGAACTTATTTTCTCATGCCAAGTTTTTTCTCCAAGTAGTTGTAGGGCTTCTCTAGTGTTGCACAGTTTGAAGAGAAGTTCACAGTGATCAATGCAACCTCTGTAATTGGCTGTGTGTGGACCACCACAGTTTACGCATTTGGCTGGGGAGGTTTTGTGTTTCTGGCATTCTCTATAATGGTGAATGCCAGCACATTCGGTGCATTGAGGTGGGAGGCCGCACGTCTTGTAGGTGTGCCCATTGCATTGGCAACTTAGGCACTGTGGAGGTTCAGGTGGAGGTCTGTATGGTTCCACCGAAGTCTTAAGGTGGAGAACCAAATTTAGCTCTAGAAATTCTTTAGAGCAGGAGGAGACCTGGAGTCGGACTTGGTAGGGTAGGAGAGGGATGGGGACGATTCGTGGGAGCTCGGCATTAGGGTTGGCGCCCTTTCTGCTCTCTGAAAACAGTTTGGTCGGGTGGAATGCAGTTGAGAGGTATTCTCCGCAGAGAAGCCAATGTCCGCCAGAGCTTCTTCAATGTCTTCTTTTGGGATATTTGTGGGTATTTCCCGAAGGACAAAATGAGGATTTTTGTTTGATTGAAGTTGGTACGTACCTGTATAGTATGCGTAGTTAATGGAGGTGAGTTTTTTAGTGACAGCTTTGAAGTCGGAGATGGTTTGGTATTGAACTCGAATCTCATTGCGAATGAGATTTGCCACAGGAGGAATTGTGCAGGCTTGCCGGATTTCATTGCATTTAATTTGCCAGTTGGTTATGTCGCAGAGAAAAATGGGAGGGATACGGGGTTTAGGAGGTGGAGTGGGCTGAGCTTCAGTGTCTGCATCTTCACATGGGGTTTCCTCATTTTGGTCATCCTAGGGGGAAAGGGAGAGGCAGGTGAAGCGGTTACATGTGGAAATTCGAGAGAATTGCTGGGCAGATTGGTTTCTGGGCTTTCGTTTGGTGGGGACCGTTTGGTAGGGCTAATCGGCAGGAGAAGAGCGCTTGATTGTAGGACTTTGGGTTTGGTATATAGGTGGTCGGTTAGGCTCTTGAGTGGATTGAGGAGGAGTTTTACTCCCAGCGCACCTTGGCAAGTGGGCTGACGAACTGGGGGGGTCCTGCTCCAGGAGCGTCTCGCCTTATATAGCATCGCGCATTTGGGGGGATGACATTACATTGGCAAAAGTAATGAATGAAAATCATACAAAAATAATAACTAAAATAAACATTCATCTTCACATTGTTCACTTGTGAAATTCGTAGCACTACATTAATGCAGTAACGTCGGCATTTTCTTAGCCTGAGTGTTCGTAAAAAAAAGTCATAGAATTACAGCAAACATTAAAATATAAGTACATATGACTAAGGTTAAAATGAAGGAGCACTCCATCTTTGTTTTCCTCTTTCCTCAAAGCTTGCACTAATATTCACGTGAGCACTATACATACCGTCTGGAATAATAGAGCGAGGAGCATGTAGAGTCCGCTTGTCCAGCCGGTCTTCTCCTCCAGGAACCAGGTTAACTCCTCAATGCAGCCGTAGAAGAAGGTCATAAAGTTGAAGGACTAGCATACTAGTGACACAGTTATTGGCACTTCTGAATTTCGGTTTCCGGGCGGCGTTTGCGGCTCTTTGCCTGCGATTGTGCTTGCGGTGGGTGTGGTGGAGAGGTTTCCTGGCTCTCGGGGAATTTCCTGGGTGCTAAGGGAGTGCGGCAAGGGACCTTGGGATAGAAAGGGAGTAACTGTTGCAGGTAACTTGTCGCATCACCGAATTGGGTGGGCGCATTAGGAGCCAATCGATGTCCTTCCAGGTGTCGAGGCCGCCAGGTGGTTGTGGTCGCGGCAGCAACATTGCGTCCATCGTCTTCCGTGCATCGGGCATCTTCTTCCCATGTGGAGGCGGTCATGGTCATCAAAGGTTGGGTCAGGGATGGCACCAAGTGCAGATCCTTTCCAGGGATGGGCGCATACTCGGGGGTGAATTGGATACACCATTCTGCATCGGTGTCCAAACTGCATCTCCGCCTCTGAGAGTCCTCGCACTTGCAAGTCGGACACATCACTTCCAAAAATGGCAACTAATTTCCTCCTCTGGGGTACAATTGCTCCAGGCAGGCTCAATCCCTCTTCCGGTTAAGAATGGATTTTAGGATTAGAGGAAAGTTCTCTACTAGGTAACGGTCGGAGATTATAGGGGAAAGAGGGATTAGAAGGAGGACTTGGAGTTGCAATATAATCTTCAAGGCCTTCGAAGTTGGATGGTGATAAGGAGACACGAGCGGGTTCTTTTGGAGAGGGGTATGCTGGAGGTTGCTCGGCGTCTTGTGGTGCCATGCCGTCACCTAAAAACAGGGGTAAGGGATTATCTGGCGGTGAGGGTAAAAGGTTACGCATATGAGCTAGGAGACGTCTTCCGTCTTTCAGGTCCTCTATGTCTGCGGTAACCGGGCTTCTAAATTTAACTGTTTTGGAGGGTTCTCTCCAACGGGAAACTAACTTCCGTGCTTGACCACTTGGTGCTTGCTGTTTCGATAAGTGAGCAATGCGAAGCCCAGTTGTTCGTCCCAATCAGAGTGGTCTTGGGCTGCATAATGGGGAGTCACGGAAGCAAAGGAATGGTGTGCATGCCCTAGACGACCATTTGAGGCGGGGTTATATGGAGAGAAGTGAAGATAGATTTTATTTTCAGTTCCCTGCAAACGTTTTTCATTAGTTCCGAAGTGAAGTTTGCACCTCTGTCTGCCAGTAAATATTTAAGCACACCGTGACGGCAAATTATGTGCTCGACAAAAAATCCTGCTACTGTTTTGGCCGATTGATCTGGAATCGTAAGGGCTTCATGATATCTTGTGAAATAATCTTGGCGAGTTAAATGATATTGGTTAACTCGGAGGGATAGGGGTAGTGGTCCAACAATATCCAAAGCTAATTTCTCAATTGGGTAGGCGGCTTCAACCAGTGGCTGTAATGGAATATTATTCACGCGTAATTTGCTCTTTTGGCATTCGATGCAATGCTGAACGTACTGGAGGGTGTCGGAATAACAGCCTTTCCAGTTGAAGTGTCGCTGGACGATTTCCACCATTTTCTCGATTCCGCGATGATTCCTGATAGGAAATTATCGTGGCAACGAGTCAAAATGAATTTCCGCATATTTTTGGGTGCACATATTATAAAAATTGGTTCAATCTCCGAAGGGTCAACTTTCTATAGCACATTTTCCTCATCGTAAAAGTAGCCGGACTAATGGGAACTCCTTGAACCCGTCCCATCGCCTTTCTCCACGAGGTCATTCAGTTTATGAAACAGTGTTGCACCGTGTCGGCCTCTTCGCAGGGTCCTAATGGGGGATTCTCGCACGAAATGAAATCTACTTCCTCACCTTTACTGCAAACAGATTCTAAAGACATCATGTGGTCAGGTTCAAATTTAATGGTCTTGTTCTCAAATAAATCTAACTACGATACTTTTTCATAAAATCCAAGCCAAATATGCCTTCATTGAGTGTGTCCCCTAGATTTATTACCAAAGCATCATGAGGGTAAACACGATTGTCTACACAGAAAGGTACGCCACTCTGACCGTTTGTCATCAATACATGACCTGAGGCGCTTCTCACTCACGCGCGGTCGTACGGGGCTATTCCTAATGTATCTAAAAGGAACACTCTTTCGTGAAGTATCGTGACCGCCGCGCCTGTGTCTACAAGGAAGTGACGTAATTTTCCTATAATCTGCACGCTAATCGTCATTCCTTTCACTGGAGTGATGGATAGGATGAGGTCTTCCCCAACCCGCTGGTCGGGGTCATCCCGTTTCCCGTGGCCATTCGGTTTGAGCGCTCTGGACAATTAATTGGAAGGTGGCCAACTTCCTTACATATTCCGATGCATAGCGGGGGACAGTCTCGGGAAATATGTCTCCTTGCTCCGCAGTTAAAACAAGCTCGAGTTTTAGAGCGACAATCGCGAGCTATGTGGCCCGCACACCCACAGGAAAAGCATTTTGCAGCGTATCCGGTATTTGAGGTGTTAGCTGTAGCATTCGGCCGCATAGGAGCTTCGTACGAGGCGGGTTTACTACCGGCAGAGTTATTTTGGGGCAAAAAGCGAGCGCTTCTTGAGTTCTGCACTGTATTAACTTTTGCTGACGCCAGTAGTTGAACGCAATTTGAAAACATCCGTTCTAGGGAGAGGAGGGAAACGCGAGCTAAGAACTTATTACGTGGGTTTCTGGAAAAACTTTTCAGACACTCTAGAATGTGAGGATTGGCCAAAGCATATTCTGCCGCCGGCCCATGCAGGTGTAAACGGGTTACGCAAAGAGCATAAGTTTTATTCCAAGAGCTAAGGTGCCTCGTGATTTTTAAGCATTCTAAAAATTTTTCGACCGTCACATCATCGTCACCGCTAAAGTTCAGAATGAAATAGACATGGTTCCCCAATGTGTTGCTTGTGAATGGATTATTCCCTGTAGGAGAGGCTGCGGTGGCAGGCTCAATGGAGTGCACAGTAGGATCGAAATCATTTTGGGTAGTGGAACCCCTTAGTAAAGTCGACTCAAAATGGGGAGAGAAATGGTTTAGCGGGGAATAACTAGGCATAGCCATGACGGTAAACAGTAGCACGCGACACAGAAATATGAAAATGAATGCAGGTTACACTAGATTAGCCAGAGCAATAAGTTCAACTAACATACACAAAATGGAAAAAACAAAATTATCAGTGGATAAGATTCCAGTATTTTGATGAGGAATTGAAAAATTATCTTGGAATGTTAATGAACCACTTGGGGGATTAGGTTTTAGGTTACGGGTTCGAGACTCAAAATTTCTTTGCGATCCTACACCTGACACCAGAATAATGTCGCGTGGTTGGCGACACAACAGCCACTCTCAACAAATACCTTGACAATCTACATCTTGCACTCCTCAAATACAGTTAACCAGAAACGCTGAAAAAATAAAATGCACCACTCCACCCGACCACACACACCACACAATAACAAGCTCACATCTGACGCAAGACTCAACCTTTGCGCCACCTATTGCCCCGGATCACACAGACTGAAAACCTTTCTTGAAGAACTATCTCCTATTTGACATGACAATGACGCGAACTCATCCTCACTACCCCAATGCCCATGTCATGCAAACAGACGACCCGCCAATCTCAAAAACCTTCTTAGATCCACCAACCCTTCGGCACCCCCCCCCGTGACAAATTTCCTGATATTTCCCCTACTTGCAACCATCCCCGATGTTAAACCTGTCTTCTTATTAGGTCTACTCCCCACTCCCTACATTCTCTCATTTCCCTCTCACCACGTTCCCACACTAATTGCCTATCAAAAAACATAATTTATCTTTCTTCATGCAAACATTGCACTTCCTTTGACAGAGGCAAATGCATTACCCCCTTACCCATTCGAATGAATAATCACCGGTACTCCTGCAATTCTGCCTCACTCTCTTCTCTTCCTATCCCTTCACACGCCAATTCCCACAACCTTTCATTCGACCAGCCTTTTGCCCATTACTGTGCCGCTCGTGTAAAACTTTCCGTACAATCGTTATATTAATAAAAATAAATATCTCACCGTCCGTCCTACCTTAGCGTCTGCCACATAGACAAATATTAAACAATTGAACACGGGTGAAAATGTCATCATTCTTAAAGGGGCTTGCATACCAACATAATAAAAACAAAATCTTGACTATCAGACTGTCCAAATCCGCGAAAAAAAAAAACATTTCCCGTTATTTTCTGAACACACAGCTCAGTAGACAGTTATCTCTAAATGTGTCACATTAACTAACATTCAACAGGAAGAAATGTTAGAGTTCCTGAAATTTGACATGATACAAGTCCTATTAATTAATGTTTAAATAAATTTTCATCGTATTCTTAATGAAATGAAACCAAAACTGTTTCATTCGTTCCTACATAATATTAATAACTACTTACAGTTGTATGAAGTCCTAAAATCGCAACCATATACTAACCTGGCGGTATTTTGAATGATCGGTACGGTTATCACTAAGTCACGCTATCACATTATGCATGAGAATAGTGGTCACTTTATATGATTATTCAATCACTTCCAGCTCCTCGGTCCAATCCCTTTTTTATTCATAATATCTGGGATTTTACACATCCTCTCAATGCCCAGTTTCCTATTTTATTTAAATTCTGAATTAATCGTCTGTGTAAAGAATTATATAAAAAAATAAATATTGAAGGCACGAGGTTTGGCTGAAAACCAAAATCCACACACGTGCTTGTAGACTATGCAAACAAAATTACCTCTAGAAGCACTCCTGGTCAGTAGACATGTGGAAGCTGCATTACCTCTCAACAGGCATGCTAAGGAGTGAGGTCGTTAAACTATTCATACAGTGTATTTCGAGAAGCGGATGAAGTATGGAGACATGTTCTAGTGTAAAAAAATAAAATGACCTCCATAAGCAATCCTGGTCTCTAGGCTCTTGGAAGTAACATTCCGAGGCATGCGAAGGTATGAGAGCGTTGCGTTCATTTGGTGTATTTTGAGAAGCGGAAGTTTGGAGATGTGTTCTAGTACTACAAGCAAAATGCCCTTCAGAATCACTTTTAGTCTTGGCATATGGAAGTAACATTCCTCTCCAACACGCATGCCCAGGGTTGAGGTCGTTGCATACTTACAGATGGTTTTGAGAAGCGGAAGTATGGAGACGTGTTCTAATTCTGGAAAATGAATGACCTGTAGATGCACTCTTGGTCTTCAATCGTGGAAGTAACATTCCCACACATTACGCATGCGCAGATTTGAGGTCTATGCAGTATTCATCCAGTGTTTTTTGAGAAGCAGAAGTATGGAGACTGGTTGTAGTATTACAAAAACATGACGGTTAGAATAACTCCTGATCTGGGCACCAGAAAGTATCATTCGCCCAAACACGCCAGCCCAGGTTTGAGGTCGTTGTAATTTATATTCAACCAGTGTATTTTGAGGAGGGGAAGTATGGAGACATGTTCTTGTAATGCAAAGAAAATGTCCTTCAGAAGCACTTTTTGTCTTGGCATATGGAAGTAACATTACCCTCCAACACGCATGCGCAGTTCTGATATCGTTTTATTCATCCAAGGTATTTTGAGAAGCGGAAGTTTGGAGACGTGTCCTAGTACGACGAACAAAATGACTTTCAGAAGCACTCCTAGTCTCGGCATGTGAAAGTAACATTATTCCACTACACGCATGCGCAAGTTTTAAATCGTTTCATTCACCCAGTGTATTCTGAGAAGCGGAAGTATAGAGACGTGTCCTAGTACTACAAACACAATGACTTCCAGGAGCACTCCTGGTCTGGCGGCATGTGGAAGTAACATTCCCCCTCTAACACATTTGCACAGGTTTGAGGTTGTCACGTTAATCAAGTGTATTTTGAGAAGCAGAAGTTTGGAGATTTGTTCTAGCGCTATGTCAACACGATTTAAACCTTGCTCTGGTAAAACTTTCAACTGCTGGAAAAGTGATTCCTATTGAGGTTTATCATCGGTTAAGGGCCCTTTATGGAAACAATGCTGGCCATAGGTGAGACGAGGGGACGTGTTCCTGCTCTATGTCAGCATGGCGAATTTAAACAGCGCAACTTATAGAAGTGACTCCTACTGAGATTCAACCGTCGTTTTAAAAGGCTGTTCATTACGATGATGATGCTGTATGTAGAGCTCCTGTTAATGGATGGGTGGTAAAATTTCGTGGTTGTGAGCCTGGAAAAGCCAATAATTGGTCAATGAAACCGGCAGCGGACCTCCGATAACTGACCCACAGGCAATATAAACATTGCAAACTCGTCATTGAAGATTTGATTGAAAATGACCAAACGCGAATCACTGATATCAAAAGCATATATCGCAAACCATATTTTTAGAATACGAATACTGTTGTACGTGTCGGCTTCATAATTGAAAATTTGGGACATTGTAAAATCTGTGTTCACGATGGGTTCACTTAAAGAGAAGAAACAAAATCCTCCTTGATCCCTTATTCGATCTTGTGCCATGCAATTCTAGTTTTTTTCCCTCTCAACTCAAAAGACACCTCAAAGGGTAATCAATACACCTCGGACGATGAGGAGGGGATCGAGATGGTGCGGGGGCTAACGTACTGGCTTCCCACCCTGAGGGCGCGGGTTCAAATCCCGGCGGTGTTGAATATTTTTCAGAGGTATCTCGATCCCTACTTGAGGTGCTTTGTGGAGGGCACTTTGAGTGAGTACGCCGTCCGTCGGATGGGACGTTCAGCCGCGGACCCCTTGGCGCCTTTCGTAAAGAGTAGGCTAATGCCGACGCCGGGTTTCTCTCCACCCTTCATCCTTTCCTGTCCTTCCCCTATGGCGCAAATGACCTTAGCTGTCGGTCGCCTCCCCTCAAAACTACTACTACTCGGACGATGAGGAGGCGAAGGCAAAAATTTGATAACAGCACACTGTTTAATCTCGCCATGTAGACATATAGCACACACTAGAACACGTCTCCATACTTCCTCCGCCCCTCAAAATACACTGGATTAATATAAAGACACAAAACCTTCGAATTTGTGTTCGAGAGGGAATGATACTTCCACAAGCCCATGCCAGGAGGAACGTGGAATGTTAGGACAATGATTATGATGGGTAAACTGGAGAATATTAAGAGAGATGGAAAATGGAAGAATTGATATTTTAGGTCTATGTGACGTGAGATGGAAGGATAGCGGGGATTACTGGAGTGATAATTATAAAATAATATACAGCGGCAGGGACAAGATGCCATGAGGGGTTGCCATAATATTAAATGAAGAGGTAGGAAGAAGCGTAGTCGACATAGATAAGGTAACGGATATATTATTGCTAATAGAGATAAAAGCAGAACCGACGAACTTGGTTATTATTCAGGTATACATGCCACCGAGCAACCATAAGGCAGAAGAGGTCGATAGGATATACAATCAGTTAGAGGACATAATCGCGTGTGTTCCTGCAGGGAAACATTTGATAGTGATGGGGGATTGGAATGCGACGGTAGGCGAAGGAAGAGATGGTGATGAGGTGGGGGACTACGGTTTAGGCACGAGGAATGACCGCGGGGAGAAAACAGTTGAGTTCTGCAGGAGACAGGGGTTAGTCATCACCAACACTTGGTTTAGACACCACAAAAGACGCAGGTATATATGGAAAATGCCAGGTGACTCAGAAAGGTATCAGCTAGATTATATCCTGGTTAGACACAGGTTTAGGAACAGTGTGTTAATTCGCACAGCTACCCGGGGGCGGATGTGGACTGTGACTACAATTTAGTTGTTATGAAATGTAGCGCGCGTTTCAAAAACATAAGGCAGGGGCGGCAAGTTAGAAAATGGAATGTAGAAGCAGTAAATGGTTTGAAAAGGAAGGAGTAACAACAGGCGGTAGAGGAAATCATGGAGGATAGTATAGGCTAAGTACTATCGAAGAAAAATGGGAAACTATCATGAAAGGGTTATTGAAAGCCGCAAAAGGCACTATTGGAATCGTTAACGCTAAAAGGACTAGGAAACCATGGATCACGGATGAGATGATTACAAAGTTGGATGAGGGGAGAAAATGGATGAAAGCTTTCCTTGAAATGAAATGATTTTCTTTATCCTTTTTAAGCACGTACGGCTGGGGGAGGGAAACAAAGGAATCCCCAAAGGTTCCCAATTCCTCCAAAGGTCCTCTTTGGTACCCACCCCCTGCATAAAACTCCTCAGGAAAGAACAAAGGGAAAATTCTTAATCTCATTGTTTAAGGCAGACAAAATATGCTTTCCCGGGAAAAACCGGTGTCGTCTGTATGCGCATTTCCTTTCATGGTGCCGACTGGCAACCCAACTTGTACGTCAACACCGTAGATAGGAGCAAGAATTCATGTGTGACAATTTCTTGACGTGTTTTTTTGATAATCAGGTAGACGCCGCCAAGCCATGGAAATTGTCTTCCTTTAAATAACAAAAAAACGGATCTAATTTTGGATTCCATCATTTGTGCTTCAAGCATTTTTACTTCAAGTACTCCGATATCTATGTGAACAGGGGAGACTTGCACTTTCACAAACTCACAGGGCAATCAAATATTTGGCGGAGCCAAGTTACACAAAGATTGTGAAGTTGGGAACATAACTCTTTGTTTAGTTGGCACAGGAAAGTACGCAGCAATTACAGGATAATCTAATTGACATTAATTTCAGGTAAAGCTGTAGAACACATAATTACCACAACTATTAGGGGGCAGAACGACAGTATTGTTTCATCAAGACTCGGGATGTCCCTACAGTGGACAGATTTATTATTCCGAAGAGCAGAATAGCTAAATTATAGTGCTGCATCAAAATTTTTCTTGACTATAAATCGTCCAATATTTTTAGCCATAAACTGTCCTTGGCTCTGTGAAATGACATCGGAAGTTATTTCTTTAAAGGTATCATTGATGCCATTTCAGTGACTGGCTGCAGATGCCATGGCATTATGGCATCCCTGAAATAGCATTGACAAACGAATTGATATGCAGTAGTCATTTGTCAAAATCGTCCAACAAAACAATATAAACATGAGACTTAAGAGTTAATTCAGGAAATTTTAATGGACCTGATTTTTATTCCGTTTTTACTCAATGTGAAAATTTAAGTTTCAACAATTCTAAAGTTGAGCCAACGGCATTAATGAATTTATATTCGCAACATGGGACGATTATTGTCCATTGCTTTTGAGTTATCTTGAGAATATTGAAGACTGTGATTGATGGGCAGATTGTTAAGTAAGCCAGAAAACGGAAAGAAAAGGGTTGGGATTGAATGAAAGAAGTGTCCATTATGGACACAATGCACAAAGATGCAAAGGTGCGATTTAGAGCAAAGGTACTTTCCTTTCTCCACAAATATATGCTGGCAATTGCAGATGTGCTATGGATACTATATTTTCGTTTATTAGGTATAAAGATCAAATACTGAAAATGAAAATCAAATTATTGGACATGTGCGGAGACATACAAACGTGTTACTTTCCTTTCTCCACACATATATAAAAAGGCAATTGAAGATGTTTTTCTTTCTTGCAAGCAAGAAAGTCATTTCATGATGTATCTGGGCTTCGTTTTGGTAATATAATTTAATAAATAAGCGAATGAATAAATAACCATACATGAGAAGGAGTATATAAAATACGTAAAATATGTAATTATATTTAAGAATGCGAACCATTGCCTATTAGTGTACACGCCTGGGCTATCTTTCCAGCAATGCAAGTTAATACCTCGTAGCTACATTCTGGCTCGATTTCTTCTTTGTTTCCAAATTTCCGCGTGCTTTGATTACACTTGGATCACTGCAGAACGGATAATAATAACAACAATTATATGGGGACAGTTTACCGCAATGCGAATAATCACAGTAGTAAATGGGGCGACTGGATAAATAACGAAGAGAGAACGGAATCTTAGCTTAAACCTGAAAAGTGAATACTACAAGTACTAATTAAGTACTTTTTCGGGTAAGTACATTGATAAATACCCAAGAATATTACCGAAGTGACAAGTTGATGACGGGAGTTTAACATTAAGGAATTCAACAGCTTCACGAAGCTATATTTACCCTTAGTTTTGAAACTAAGAGATTCGTTAAACATCGGTCTACATGACATAAACAAATCAAAAGACGAACATATCAAAACGCATGCTTTTGGCACAATTACGCGGAAACCTATGTCGTTCTTCGTTAGTATTAGGCTAGAAACACACACGCACGTCTTATTTCCGTTATTCACTTGTTTCAAAATAACAACAGTTTTAACGCGCAAAAATGATACGTTTCACGAAAACATTACAGATGCAAACAATGCAATTCTCTCAGGATACATTCAGTAAAGATTTATTACTCAAATATTCTAGAACTATTTATACACCCTAATACATAGGATTTATTACGAATACGGCACATGTCTACGTGTCAATTAGCATACTGTCATGCTATTGAGAACGAAATTAGATGTTCTACAACGCTGAATAGGTGGTCACAACACAATAAAAAACGTTGTACTCATGTCGCAATTGACCCACATTGATACACATGATATTCGACAGAAAAAACAAAACCAAATTGAGTAATGTAAATATTTTAAATGCTTTGCTCAATGATGTGACATCAGATATGCTCTACTGTTTTAAACATGTTCATTCCTTCTCCAGGAATTCCAACATTGCCTAAACTATACATTTGGCACTGATTCCAAACTGTGCAGTTCATGTGTGAATTCCACACGACTAGCACACCGAACTTGGGGTTGATTACTGCTTTTATGGTCTCTCTCCCCCCTTCCCCCTCTCGCCATTCCCCCCCACATTTATTTGTACATTTATTCTTATTTATTAATTCCTAAATAAAATAGATTTGAGATTTTAGTCATCTTGTCAGTGGTGCAAAATGACCTTAGCCCTTGATGTACCCTATAAACCATTAATACTACTACCAGGTTAACGTGATGTAACATCTATCTGCTGGTGGGTGCCCGGTAGCTCATTTACTCTAGAAGCCCCTGTCCATCAGCTGCCTCTGGCATTTATATTGATGCCCATGATCCTTTATTGAGAGGGCCAATGACCCTTAGTAAAAGGAGAGGACCAAAGTTAGAATCCGCATGTGTCCACGTGGTGGTCTCTCACTACAATGTAGTCCAGAGGAAATAACTGACAATGTTTTGCAGGAATATTCACAGCCAAACTGTCAGCTATCAAGAGGGCCCTAAAAGACTTAAGAGAATGTAATGGCTCTTCTCTCATCTGTTCGCACTCATTGAGCTCCCTATAATCCATATCGGACTTGTCATCAATGCACCTGATGGTTCAGGAGATCTATTATACCCTGTGGTCCCGTCAGATAAAGGGGAAGTAGGTATCCTCTATATGGACTGCTGGTCATGTGGGAATACCAGGCATGGAAAAAGCTGGCAAAGCAGCAAGACAAGCCCTGGTCAAACTCAAAACCGACTCAGCATTGCTATCTGTGGTGGAAGTCGGGGAATAAATTATAAAAGGCCAGATACCTTTTTTAAAATAAGAGGTAATTTAAGGAATAATTTAGGGGAGGACCCCAACTTTTTAAGTAAGGTTTCCAGGTTTTTAAGGGAAACTGACCTGAACGGACAACTTGAGTTTCCGTTTCTTTTTTTTAAATAATTTTGTTTTTAACTATTTAAATGTTTTTTATGCATTGACGTATTTATCAAAATTGGATTGAAGTTTTCAATGTTTTAAAAAGTGGTGCAATAACAACCACAGTGGTTGGTGCATCCAAAAACCCCAACTATAATACGGGTTGGTTTCTTTGGGTAAGACCATTGCCTTCAGCTGCGAGATCTCAATGAAAATGTTAATTAGTACGGAAGAGAGGGGTGATCCCATGGCTGCACATTCATCATGTTCAATGTGCTTATCATTCCAAAGGAAGTATGAGTTCCAGAGGCAGAATTTGCGAGGTCCAGGTTAATCCTTAGCTAATCCCTGTGAGGTGAGGTTTTTGATGAGTAGCGTGGAGTCATCAATGGGCGTATTTGTGAACAAGGAGATTACATCAAAGGTCACCAGCATGTTGACTATTTGGCCTTCAGCATTCCGAATAATGTGAATGAAATCCATGGAAGTTTTAGCAAAATAGTCAGTTTTCCTGGCGAAGAGTTGAAGAGGATGTGCAACATATTGCGCTAGCTTGTGGGTTGGTGCATCGATGTTGCTGACGATGGGTCGTCAGCAACATCGATGCGTCAACACCTTCAGTGCCATCAAAGCACGCGGAAATTTGGAAACTAAGAAGGAAAAGAACCATAATGAAGCTACAAGATATTAACTTGCATTGCTGGAAAGATAGCCCAGGCGTGTACACTAATAGGCAATGGTTCGCATTCTTATATATAATTACATATTTTATGTATTTTATACACTCCTTCCCATGTATGGTTAATTTATTCATTCATTTATTTATTATATTACCGACACGAAGCCCGGATACATCATGAAATGACTTTCTTGCTTGCAAGAAAGAAAAACTTCTTCAATTACCTTTATATATATTTGTGGAGAAAGGAAAGTAACACGTTTGTATGTCTCCGCACATGTCCAATAATTTGATTTTCCTTTTCAGTATTTGATCTTTATACCTAATAAACGAAAATATAGTATCCATAGAGCATACTTTATTTCTCTTTAATATTAGATCTTATTCTCAATATAATTCGAAACATATTCTATTGTTTCAGGCTTCACTTCGTGGAAGTAATTGATATCCATTATTGAAATAGAAAGAAAGACTCGTACCTTTCCACAGATTTTATTATACGGCACGACGCGTTTCACCGACTTGCGGCATCATCAGGTACAAATTTGCAAAACAGACAGAGCAAGCATATATACCCTCAGGACAGAGTGGGGGCGGGGAGGGTTGGAAGGATTTGAGGGGGGTGGGGGCTCGCAGGTGCGTTGATGGATTGTTTTGACCATTTCCAGGCTAATTTCTCGGAGAGGAGTGGGGAGGGGTATGGGAATAATTGCTCATTACAAAGTGTCGTGTTGGGGTTCACCAAGTGCCTTCTAATCTCTAATTGCTCGAGAGCGTCCATTTTTAATCCTTTTGGGAGTGTGTGTAATATCTCTGGGACAAAGTCACTGCTGTGGTTGAATTCTAGTAAATGCTTGGCGAAGAGAGAGTTGTTATTCTGATTTTTGTGACACCTAGCGTGTTCCTTGACTCGTAACTTGATATTCCTGCCGGTCTGACCGACATAAACGCTGTTGCAATCCTCGCATTTCAGTTTATAAATGCCTGATTTGAGAAGGCTATCCTGGGTGTCTTTTCCATTGGCTAGAAGTTTGGAGAGGGTTATGGGTGAGTAGAAGGCTGCTTTGAGTGAGGTGGGTAGGCAGTTGGAAATCCTATATGAAAGATCTCCCAGAAACGGGATCGAGCACCACTTAAAATCTTTAGATACTGCGGGCTGAGATACGAAAATGCTTTTTATGGCCATTGCTTTTTGTTTTTTCCGTAGTAATGTGTCAACTAGTTTGGGGTTGAAACCATTGTTGGTAGCTATATTAGTGATATTCACGAGTTCATTTTTGAAGTTTTTGGGGGAAAGGGGGATGTGTAGGAGGCGGTGGATCATGGAGTGGAGGGCTGCGTGTTTGTGAGAAAAGTGGTGTGCGGAATCATTAGAAATTATATGGTCTGTATATGTGGGTTTCCTATAAATTGCAAATTCGTGTCTATTACCCCTAATTGTGATTGTCAAGTCGAGGAAGTTGATGGTGCCGTTGACGTCTTTTTCCATGGAGAAGGAGATATTCCGATGAAGAGTGTTTAGGAAATTAAGGAAGGAGTCTAACTGTCGGTTGGTTCCGGTCCATAGGCATAGTATATCGTCCACGTAACGAAACCAATAGCCCACGTTTTTGTTATGCTGATTGTCAGCATTAAAAAGATGTTCTTCTACAGAATTGAGGAAGACTTCGGCTAGGAAGGGGGACAGTGGGGAACCCATAGCTAACCCATCCGTTTGGCTGTAAAGGGTGTGGTTGAAACTAAAATAATTCTGGTTAACTGTCATTTTGATGAGGGGCGTCTGAGTCTGAGATATTTTGTGCAATGGTGGAATCCTTGAGTAGTTCTTCCACCCTAAGCAAAGTTTCCGATATTGGTACGCAAGTAAATAAATTGCTAATGTCGAAGGAGACTAGCCTCGCTTTTTCCGGGACATCAATATCTTTCAATTTTCGGGCTAGCTCTATAGAGTTTTTAACTCCATATTTAGGTTTAAAACCTGTGAGATCTCGGAGCAAAACGTCTAATTTTCGTGCCAGAAGGTGTGAAGGGGCGGACACAGCTGAGATGACAGGCCGAATAGGTATGGCTTTTTTGTGTAATTTGGGGAGTCCGTACAACCTGGGGGCGGAGGGGTTCATTTGGATTAAACTAAATTTTTCCCTAGCATTTAAAAACTTACACTTGAACACGGAACGTTTCACTTCACTTTGGAAACTCGCGGTTGGGTCTTTGGATAACGGAGTAATAGGATTGTTGTTGATGAACTCAAGGCACTTTTCCACATACACTCGTTTATCCAACACTACGACACTAGATCCCTTGTCAGCTTTCTGGATGATGAGGTCTTCCTTGCCAATAGTCTTCTTCAGGCGTCGGAGGGTGGACGTATGTTGCTGAAGGCTGGAAAAGCGGGTTGTTGTTGGCACTGCTTCCTTCAATGAGGACATGATGATTTCAGCAACTTGGTGTTTGGTAGCCAGAGATTGGTTCCGAAGGGCAACCTCGCAATCTGCGGCTAGATTTTTAATGTCGGCTTCGGAAACTTTCTTAGAGGGAGCAAACTTCAACCCTTTCTTTAAGATATTACTCTCCTCCTCAGTGAACGTATGATGACTAAGGTTGACAACTCTTGCGGCCGGAACAAATTTCGATACTGTGCGGGGACTGTTTTCTTTAGTAGTGCACTGGTAATTTTGAGGTGGACTATTAATAAGGTTACTCAGTTTTTTCCCCTGGGTTACATATTTGCGAGAAGAGATTTTACTCACTAGTTCTTTTACACCATCCACAAATGTAATCCATTCCGCAAAATGTAACTTAGAGCAAAGTTCTACGTGCAGACAGAACAAATAATTTGCAAAGGAATCCCTTCTTGCATACCACAGTTTCAGTTCCTCCCTTAACCACTGGATTTTCGCCTTGCGTATCGCTCTGATTGCCGTTGTGGACGACGAAGTGGCACGAACCTGGACGTACGCTGGGAACACTCCATTTTTGAGGCAACTGCTATTGAAGAGAATATTCACAGATGCACTTCTGTATTTCACCGAAAGTTTTAAGTAAAGTTTCACCTGTAATACCATACTAGCTTTGCGAATATATTCTATTGTTTCAGGCTTCACTTCGTGGAAGTAATTGATATCCATTATTGAAATAGAAAGAAAGACTCGTACTTTTCCACAGATTTTATTATACGGCACGACGCGTTTCACCGACTTGCGGCATCATCAGGTACAAATTTGCAAAACAGACAGAGCAAGCATATATACCCTCAGGACAGAGTGGGGGCGGGGAGGGTTGGAAGGATTTGAGGGGGGTGGGGGCTCGCAGGTGCGTTGATGGATTGTTTTGACCATTTCCAGGCTAATTTCTCGGAGAGGAGTGGGGAGGGGTATGGGAATAATTGCTCATTACAAAGTGTCGTGTTGGGGTTCACCAAGTGCCTTCTAATCTCTAATTGCTCGAGAGCGTCCATTTTTAATCCTTTTGGGAGTGTGTGTAATATCTCTGGGACAAAGTCACTGCTGTGGTTGAATTCTAGTAAATGCTTGGCGAAGAGAGAGTTGTCATTCTGATTTTTGTGACACCTAGCGTGTTCCTTGACTCGTAATTTGATATTCCTGCCGGTCTGACCGACATAGACGCTGTTGCAATCCTCGCATTTCAGTTTATAAATGCCTGATTTGAGAAGGCTATCCTGGGTGTCTTTTCCATTGGCTAGAAGTTTGGAGAGGGTTATGGGTGAGTAGAAGGCTGCTTTGAGTGAGGTGGGTAGGCAGTTGGAAATCCTATATGAAAGATCTCCCAGAAACGGGATCGAGCACCACTTAAAATCTTTAGATACTGCGGGCTGAGATACGAAAATGCTTTTTATGGCCATTGCTTTTTGTTTTTTCCGTAGTAATGTGTCAACTAGTTTGGGGTTGAAACCATTGTTGGTAGCTATATTAGTGATATTCACGAGTTCAATTTTGAAGTTTTTGGGGGAAAGGGGGATGTGTAGGAGGCGGTGGATCATGGAGTGGAGGGCTGCGTGTTTGTGAGAAAAGTGGTGTGCGGAATCATTAGAAATTATATGGTCTGTATATGTGGGTTTCCTATAAATTGCAAATTCGTGTCTATTACCCCTAATTGTGATTGTCAAGTCGAGGAAGTTGATGGTGCCGTTGACGTCTTTTTCCATGGAGAAGGAGATATTCCGATGAAGAGTGTTTAGGAAATTAAGGAAGGAGTCTAACTGTCGGTTGGTTCCAGTCCATAGGCATAGTATATCGTCCACGTAACGAAACCAATAGCCCACGTTTTTGTTATGCTGATTGTCAGCATTAAAAAGATGTTCTTCTACAGAATTGAGGAAGACTTCGGCTAGGAAGGGGGACAGTGGGGAACCCATAGCTAACCCATCCGTTTGGCTGTAAAGGGTGTGGTTGAAACTAAAATAATTCTGGTTAACTGTCATTTTGATGAGGGGGACCAATTCGTCTGAGATATTTTGGGCAATGGTGGAATCCTTGAGTAGTTCTTCCACCCTAAGCAAAGTTTCCGATATTGGTACGCAAGTAAATAAATTGCTAATGTCGAAGGAGACTAGCCTCGCTTTTTCCGGGACATCAATATCTTTCAATTTTCGGGCTAGCTCTATAGAGTTTTTAACTCCATATTTAGGTTTAAAACCTGTGAGATCTCGGAGCAAAACGTCTAATTTTCGTGCCAGAAGGTGTGAAGGGGCGGACACAGCTGAGATGACAGGCCGAATAGGTATGGCTTTTTTGTGTAATTTGGGGAGTCCGTACAACCTGGGGGCGGAGGGGTTCATTTGGATTAAACTAAATTTTTCCCTAGCATTTAAAAACTTACACTTGAACACGGAACGTTTCACTTCACTTTGGAAACTCGCGGTTGGGTCTTTGGATAACGGAGTAATAGGATTGTTGTTGATGAACTCAAGGCACTTTTCCACATACACTCGTTTATCCAACACTACGACACTAGATCCCTTGTCAGCTTTCTGGATAATGAGGTCTTCCTTGCCAATAGTCTTCTTCAGGCGTCGGTTCTAGCCAATGGAAAAGACACCCAGGATAGCCTTCTCAAATCAGGCATTTATAAACTGAAATGCGAGGATTGCAACAGCGTTTATGTCGGTCAGACCGGCAGGAATATCAAATTACGAGTCAAGGAACACGCTAGGTGTCACAAAAATCAGAATAACAACTCTCTCTTCGCCAAGCATTTACTAGAATTCAACCACAGCAGTGACTTTGTCCCAGAGATATTACACACACTCCCAAAAGGATTAAAAATGGACGCTCTCGAGCAATTAGAGATTAGAAGGCACTTGGTGAACCCCAACACGACACTTTGTAATGAGCAATTATTCCCATACCCCTCCCCACTCCTCTCCGAGAAATTAGCCTGGAAATGGTCAAAACAATCCATCAACGCACCTGCGAGCCCCCACCCCCCTCAAATCCTTCCAACCCTCCCCGCCCCCACTCTGTCCTGAGGGTATATATGCTTGCTCTGTCTGTTTTGCAAATTTGTACCTGATGATGCCGCAAGTCGGTGAAACGCGTCGTGCCGTATAATAAAATCTGTGGAAAAGTACGAGTGTTTCTTTCTATTTCAATAATGGATATCAATTACTTCCACGAAGTGAAGCCTGAAACAATAGAATATATTCGCAAAGCTAGTATGGTATTACAGGCGAAACTTTACTTAAAACTTTCGGTGAAATACAGAAGTGCATCTCTGAATATTCTCTTCAATAGCAGTTGCCTCAAAAACGGAGTGTTCCCAGCGTACGTCCAGGTTCGTGCCACTTCGTCGTCCACAACGGCCATCAGAGCGATACGCAAGGCGAAAATCCAGTGGTTAAGGGAGGAACTGAAACTGTGGTATGCAAGAAGGGATTCCTTTGCACATTATTTGTTCTGTCTGCACGTAGAATCGTCGATGCATTCATTTGCGTGTGACTGATCCTGAGCAATTTTCATTTGCCGCTTTGTTTGTAATTCAAATTTCGAAAATTATGAAGAAGAGTTGCTGTTTCTCTCGCTTTTAATACACAAAACATTCTAAATTAAAATAATTTAATTAGAATGTGCCAATTGCAAATTGCCATACATTCTCAATCGTTTTCTCTCTGAATATTTTGATTATGCTGATTAAATTGTAAACACAATTACTTTCACTTTTTCCACATTTTTTCATTGGTGCGTTGTTGATGCAAAAGAAGAATGGGGGTCCTGCTACCGACCGACCAATCGATGCTTATGGACTGCGCCGTTAGGTGCATCTTATACCAATATCCAGCTATGATGATCAATGGGCGTGGGATATAAGCGGTTTATGGGGGAAGTTGAGCTAGTGAGTATATTTTAGTGCAGTTTGTGACAGTATTATATTTGGAGATTATGACTGCCCATTTATGCTTGCTTTAGCACAATTGTATCTGAAATGGGGATTATCAGGGTAATCCCATAAAGGTTCTAATAATGGGTTACCAGTATTTCCTATTGCTTGTTGAAATGACGTGGCTAGGTCGCTTAGATACTATGTTGGAAGGTCCGGTATTTTTAGATCCATGTGAATATCTGAGTTTCTTACAAACCAGGCGTCGTTGGCAAGGGTTCGTAGAGTATTATTTTGGAAGCGTGTCAATTTATTCAATTTGGTTCGGCTATTGAACCCCAGGCTGGGTAGCCTTCAGATAGGTCGTATCATAGATTTAAATAACAGTACCTTGGTGAGAAGACGGAGGGGACTGGTGTGTTTTATGAGGGGATAGAATAAGAAAGCGGCTGAATTGGCCTTGTTGAGTGTGTGCTTGACAAGTGAGTTTACTGTCCATTTGTACACCAAGAAATTTAGTAATGATGCCTGGGGGATTATTTCCCTGCCATAGTGGATAGCAGTGATGTGAGGATTCTTCCATTTTCTGGCGTAGTTTACGTTTACACATTTTGTGGTGTTAATGGTTAGTTTCCAATCGGTCATCCACTCTGCTATTCTCTTAAGGTG
>NW_027287522.1:0-52720 GCF_022747635.1 Hetaerina americana
TTCTTGTCTTTAGTGATTTATTCCTGGTTTTATTTTGTTTATTTTATGAAAATGAACAACAATACACACCATGGAAACATTTTTGTTTGATTTGTGTCGAGTGAGAATTTCACCTAGAACCCAAAGGGCATTGGGTATTGGCACTTTTCATGGAAAAAAGTGAAAAATTAAAATTTCTAAAAATGAAATAAATGCCTTTGATACACCTCAAACATTCACTCTATAATGGAAGATTGTTTTTTTCGCAATATTTTTTGAAATTCGGGCTCTTTTACTAACATTAACACTTGCGCTGAGGCATCTTTTATGCTCATTTCTTGTCTTTAATGATTTATTCCTGGTTTTATTTTGTTTATTTGACGAAAATGAACAACAATACACACCATGGAAAAATTTTGTTTGATTTGTGTCGAGTGAGAATTTCACCTAGAACCCAAAGGGGGGGGGTATTGGCACTTTTCATGGAAAAATAAGAAATATTATAATTTCTAAAAATGAAATAAATGCCTTCTATACACCTCAAACATTCACTCTATAACGGAAGATTGTTGTTTTTCGCAATATTTTTTGAAATTTGGGCTCTTTTAGTAACATTAACACTTGCGCTTAGGCATCTTTTATGCTCATTTCTTGTCTTTAATGATTTATTCTGGGTTTTATTTTGTTTATTTGATGAAAATGAACAACAATACACACCATGGAAACATTTTTGTTTGATTTGTGTCGAGTAAGAATTTCACCTAGAACCCAAAGGGCACTTTTCATGGAAAAATGTGAAAAATTAAAATTTCAAAAAATGAAATAAATGCCTTCTATACACCTCAAACATTCACTCTATAATGGAAGATTGTTGTTTTTCGGAATATTTTTTGAAATTTTGGCTCTTATACTAACATTAACACTTGCGCTGAGGCATCATTTATGCTCATTTCTTGTCTTAAATGATTTATTCTGGGTTTTATTTTGTTTATTTGACGAAAATGAACAACAATACACACCATGGAAACATTTTTGTTTGATTTGTGTCGATTGAGAATTTCACCTAGAACCCAAAGGGGGGGGTTTTGGCACTTTTCATGGAAAAATGTGAAAAATTAAAATTTCTAAAAATGAAATAAATGCCTTCTATACACCTCAAACATTCACTCTATAATGGATGATTGTTGTTTTTCGCAATATTTTTTGAAATTTGGGCTCTTTTACTACCCATAACACTTGCGCTGAGGCATCTTTTATGCTCATTTCTTGTCTTTAATGATTTATTCTGGGTTTTATTTTGTTTATTTGATGTAAATGATCAACAATACACACCATGGAAACATTTTTGTTTGATTTGTGTCGAGTGAGATTTTCACCTAGAACCCAAAGGGGAGGGTATTGGCTATTTTCATGTAAAAATGTGAAAAATTAAAATTTCTAAAAATGAAATAAATGCCTTCTATACACCTCAAACATTCACTCTATAATGGAAGATTGTTGTTTTTCGCAATATTTTTTGAAATTTGGGCTCTTTTACTAACATTAACACTTGAGCTGAGGCATCTTTTATGCTCTTTTCTTGTCTTAAATGATTTATTCTGGGTTTTATTTTGTTTATTTGATGAAAATGAACAACAATACACATTATGGAAACATTTTTGTTTGTTTTTTGTCGAGTGAGAATTTCACCCAGAACCCAAAGGGGGGGTATTGGCACTTTTCATGGAAAAATGTGAAAAATTAAAATTTCTAAAAATGAAATAAATGCTTTCTATACACCTCAAACATTCACTCTATAATGGAAGATTGTAGTTTTTCGCAATATTTTTTGAAATTTTTGGCTCTTTTACTAACATTAACACTTTCGCTGAGGCATCTTTTATGCTCATTTCTTGTTTTTAATGATTTATTCTGGGTTCTATTTTGTTTATTTGATGAAAATGAACAACAATACACACCATGGAAACATTTTTGTTTGATTTGTGTCGAGAGAATTTCACCTAGAACCCAAAGAGGAGAGTATTGGCACTTTTCATGGAAAAATGTGAAAAATTAAAATGTCTAAAAATGAAATAAATGCCTTCTATACACCTCAAACATTCACTCTGTAATGGAAGATTGGATTTTTTCGCAATATTTTTTGAAATTTGGGCTCTTTTACTAACATTAACACTTGCGCTGAGGCATCTTTTATTCTCATTTCTTGTCTTTAATGATTTATTCTGGGTTTTATTTTGTTTATTTGATGAAAATGAACAACAATACACACCATGGAAACATTTTTGTTTGATTTGTGTCGAGTGAGAATTTAACCTAGAACCAAAAGGGGGGGTATTGGCACTTTTCATGGAAAAATGTGAAAAATTAAAATTTCTAAAAATGAAATAAATGCCTTCTATACACCTCAAACATTCACTCTATAATGGATGATTGTTGTTTTTCGCAATATTTTTTGAAATTTGGGCTCTTTTAGTAACATTAACACTTGCGCTTAGGCATCTTTTATGCTCATTTCTTGTCTTTAATGATTTATTCTGGGTTTAATTTTGTTTATTTGATGAAAATGAACAACAATACACACCATGGAAACATTTTTGTTTGATTTGTGTCGAGTGAGAATTTCACCTAGAACCCAAAGGGCACTTTTCATGGAAAAATGTGAAAAATTAAAATTTCTAAAAATGAAATAAATGCCTTCGATACACCTCAAACATTCACCTTATAATGGAAGATTGTTGTTTTTCGCAATATTTTTTGAAATTTGGGCTCTTTTACTAACATTAACACTTGCGCTGAGGCATCTTTTATCCTCATTTCTTGTCTTTAATGATTTATTCTGGGTTTTATTTTGTTTTTTTGATGAAAATGAACAACAATACACACCATGGAAACATTTTTGTTTGATTTGTGTCGAGTGAGAATTTCACCTAGAACCCAAAGGGGGGGTATTGGCACTTTTCATGGCAAAATGTGAAAAATTAAAATTTCTAAAAATGAAATAAATGCCTTCTATACACCTCAAACATTCACTCTATAATGGAAGATTGTTGTTTTTCGCAATATTTTTTGAAATTTTGGCTCTTATACTAACATTAACACTTGCGCTGAGGCATCATTTATGCTCATTTCTTGTCTTAAATGATTTATTCTGGGTTTTATTTTGTTTATTTGTCGTAAATGAACAACAATACACACCATGGAAACATTTTTGTTTGATTTGTGTCGATTGAGAATTTCACCTAGAACCCAAAGGGGGGGGTATTGGCACTTTTCATGGAAAAATGTGAAAAATTAAAATTTCTAAAAATGGAATAAATGCCTTCTTTACACCTCAAACATTTACTCTTTAATGGAAGATTGTTGTTTTTCGCAATATTTTTGAAATTTGGGCCTATTTACTAACATTAAGACTTGAGCTGAAGCATATTTTATGCTCATTTCTTGTCTTAAATGATTTATTCTGGGTTTTATTTTGTTTATTTGATGAAAATGAACAACAATACACACTATGGAAACATTTTTGTTTGTTTTTTGTCGAGTGAGAATTTCACCTAGAAAAGGGCGGGGTATTGGCACTTTTCATGGAAAAATGTGAAAAATTAAAAATTCAAAAAATGAAATAAATGCCTTCGATACTCCTCAAACATTCACTCTATAATGGAAGATTGTTGTTTTTCGCAATATTTTTTGAAATTTGGGCTCTTTTACTAACATTAACACTTTCGCTCAGGCATCTTTTATGCTCATTTCTTGTCTTTAATGATTTATTCTGGGTTTTATTTTGTTTATTTGATGAAAATGAACAACAATACACACCATGGAAACATTTTTGTGTGATTTGTCTCGAGTGAGAATTTCACCTAGAACCCAAAGGGCGGGGTTTTGGCACTTTTAATGGAAAAATGTGAAAAATTAAAATTTCTAAAAATGAAATAAATGCCTTCGATACACCTCAAACATTCACTCTATAATGGAAGATTGTTGTTTTTCGCAATATTTTTTGAAATTTGGGCTCTTTTACTAACATTAACACTTGCGCTGAGGCATCTTTTATCCTCATTTCTTGTCTTTAATGATTTATTCTGGGTTTTATTTTGTTTTTTTGATGAAAATGAACAACAATACACACCATGGAAACATTTTTGTTTGATTTGTGTCGAGTGAGAATTTCACCTAGAAAAGGGCGGGGTATTGGCACTTTTCATGGAAAAATGTGAAAAATTAAAAATTCAAAAAATGAAATAAATGCCTTCGATACACCTCAAACATTCACTCTATAATGGAAGATTGTTGTTTTTCGCAATATTTTTTGAAATTTGGGCTCTTTTACTAACATTAACACTTTCGCTCAGGCATCTTTTATGCTCATTTCTTGTCTTTAATGATTTATTCTGGGTTTTATTTTGTTTATTTGATGAAAATGAACAACAATACACACCATGGAAACATTTTTGTGTGATTTGTCTCGAGTGAGAATTTCACCTAGAACCCAAAGGGCGGGGTTTTGGCACTTTTATTGGAAAAATGTGAAAAATTAAAATTTCTAAAAATGAAATAAATGCCTTCTATACACCTCAAACATTCACTCTATAATGGATGATTGTTGTTTTTCGCAATATTTTTTGAAATTTGGGCTCTTTTACTACCCATAACACTTGCGCTGAGGCATCTTTTATGCTCATTTCTTGTCTTTAATGATTTATTCTGGGTTTTATTTTGTTTATTTGATGAAAATGAACAACAATACACACCATGGAAACATTTTTGTTTGATTTGTGTCGAGTAAGAATTTCACCTAGAACCCAAAGGGCACTTTTCATGGAAAAATGTGAAAAATTAAAATTTCAAAAAATGAAATAAATGCCTTCTATACACCTCAAACATTCACTCTATAATGGAAGATTGTTGTTTTTCGGAATATTTTTTGAAATTTTGGCTCTTATACTAACATTAACACTTGCGCTGAGGCATCATTTATGCTCATTTCTTGTCTTAAATGATTTATTCTGGGTTTTATTTTGTTTATTTGACGAAAATGAACAACAATACACACCATGGAAACATTTTTGTTTGATTTGTGTCGATTGAGAATTTCACCTAGAACCCAAAGGGGGGGGTTTTGGCACTTTTCATGGAAAAATGTGAAAAATTAAAATTTCTAAAAATGAAATAAATGCCTTCTATACACCTCAAACATTCACTCTATAATGGATGATTGTTGTTTTTCGCAATATTTTTTGAAATTTGGGCTCTTTTACTACCCATAACACTTGCGCTGAGGCATCTTTTATGCTCATTTCTTGTCTTTAATGATTTATTCTGGGTTTTATTTTGTTTATTTGATGTAAATGATCAACAATACACACCATGGAAACATTTTTGTTTGATTTGTGTCGAGTGAGATTTTCACCTAGAACCCAAAGGGGAGGGTATTGGCTATTTTCATGTAAAAATGTGAAAAATTAAAATTTCTAAAAATGAAATAAATGCCTTCTATACACCTCAAACATTCACTCTATAATGGAAGATTGTTGTTTTTCGCAATATTTTTTGAAATTTGGGCTCTTTTACTAACATTAACACTTGCGCTTAGGCATCTTTTATGCTCATTTCTTGTCTTTAATGATTTATTCTGGGTTTTATTTTGTTTATTTGATGAAAATGAACAACAATACACACCATGGAAACATTTTTGTTTGATTTGTGTCGAGTAAGAATTTCACCTAGAACCCAAAGGGCACTTTTCATGGAAAAATGTGAAAAATTAAAATTTCAAAAAATGAAATAAATGCCTTCTATACACCTCAAACATTCACTCTATAATGGAAGATTGTTGTTTTTCGGAATATTTTTTGAAATTTTGGCTCTTATACTAACATTAACACTTGCGCTGAGGCATCATTTATGCTCATTTCTTGTCTTAAATGATTTATTCTGGGTTTTATTTTGTTTATTTGACGAAAATGAACAACAATACACACCATGGAAACATTTTTGTTTGATTTGTGTCGATTGAGAATTTCACCTAGAACCCAAAGGGGGGGGTTTTGGCACTTTTCATGGAAAAATGTGAAAAATTAAAATTTCTAAAAATGAAATAAATGCCTTCTATACACCTCAAACATTCACTCTATAATGGATGATTGTTGTTTTTCGCAATATTTTTTGAAATTTGGGCTCTTTTACTACCCATAACACTTGCGCTGAGGCATCTTTTATGCTCATTTCTTGTCTTTAATGATTTATTCTGGGTTTTATTTTGTTTATTTGATGTAAATGATCAACAATACACACCATGGAAACATTTTTGTTTGATTTGTGTCGAGTGAGATTTTCACCTAGAACCCAAAGGGGAGGGTATTGGCTATTTTCATGTAAAAATGTGAAAAATTAAAATTTCTAAAAATGAAATAAATGCCTTCTATACACCTCAAACATTCACTCTATAATGGAAGATTGTTGTTTTTCGCAATATTTTTTGAAATTTGGGCTCTTTTACTAACATTAACACTTGAGCTGAGGCATCTTTTATGCTCTTTTCTTGTCTTAAATGATTTATTCTGGGTTTTATTTTGTTTATTTGATGAAAATGAACAACAATACACATTATGGAAACATTTTTGTTTGTTTTTTGTCGAGTGAGAATTTCACCCAGCACCCAAAGGGGGGGTATTGGCACTTTTCATGGAAAAATGTGAAAAATTAAAATTTCTAAAAATGAAATAAATGCTTTCTATACACCTCAAACATTCACTCTATAATGGAAGATTGTAGTTTTTCGCAATATTTTTTGAAATTTTTGGCTCTTTTACTAACATTAACACTTTCGCTGAGGCATCTTTTATGCTCATTTCTTGTTTTTAATGATTTATTCTGGGTTCTATTTTGTTTATTTGATGAAAATGAACAACAATACACACCATGGAAACATTTTTGTTTGATTTGTGTCGAGAGAATTTCACCTAGAACCCAAAGAGGAGAGTATTGGCACTTTTCATGGAAAAATGTGAAAAATTAAAATGTCTAAAAATGAAATAAATGCCTTCTATACACCTCAAACATTCACTCTGTAATGGAAGATTGGATTTTTTCGCAATATTTTTTGAAATTTGGGCTCTTTTACTAACATTAACACTTGCGCTGAGGCATCTTTTATTCTCATTTCTTGTCTTTAATGATTTATTCTGGGTTTTATTTTGTTTATTTGATGAAAATGAACAACAATACACACCATGGAAACATTTTTGTTTGATTTGTGTCGAGTGAGAATTTAACCTAGAACCAAAAGGGGGGGTATTGGCACTTTTCATGGAAAAATGTGAAAAATTAAAATTTCTAAAAATGAAATAAATGCCTTCTATACACCTCAAACATTCACTCTATAATGGATGATTGTTGTTTTTCGCAATATTTTTTGAAATTTGGGCTCTTTTAGTAACATTAACACTTGCGCTTAGGCATCTTTTATGCTCATTTCTTGTCTTTAATGATTTATTCTGGGTTTTATTTTGTTTATTTGATGAAAATGAACAACAATACACACCATGGAAACATTTTTGTTTGATTTGTGTCGAGTGAGAATTTCACCTAGAACCCAAAGGGCACTTTTCATGGAAAAATGTGAAAAATTAAAATTTCTAAAAATGAAATAAATGCCTTCGATACACCTCAAACATTCACCTTATAATGGAAGATTGTTGTTTTTCGCAATATTTTTTGAAATTTGGGCTCTTTTACTAACATTAACACTTGCGCTGAGGCATCTTTTATCCTCATTTCTTGTCTTTAATGATTTATTCTGGGTTTTATTTTGTTTTTTTGATGAAAATGAACAACAATACACACCATGGAAACATTTTTGTTTGATTTGTGTCGAGTGAGAATTTCACCTAGAACCCAAAGGGGGGGTATTGGCACTTTTCATGGCAAAATGTGAAAAATTAAAATTTCTAAAAATGAAATAAATGCCTTCTATACACCTCAAACATTCACTCTATAATGGAAGATTGTTGTTTTTCGCAATATTTTTTGAAATTTTGGCTCTTATACTAACATTAACACTTGCGCTGAGGCATCATTTATGCTCATTTCTTGTCTTAAATGATTTATTCTGGGTTTTATTTTGTTTATTTGTCGTAAATGAACAACAATACACACCATGGAAACATTTTTGTTTGATTTGTGTCGATTGAGAATTTCACCTAGAACCCAAAGGGGGGGGTATTGGCACTTTTCATGGAAAAATGTGAAAAATTAAAATTTCTAAAAATGGAATAAATGCCTTCTTTACACCTCAAACATTTACTCTTTAATGGAAGATTGTTGTTTTTCGCAATATTTTTGAAATTTGGGCCTATTTACTAACATTAAGACTTGAGCTGAAGCATATTTTATGCTCATTTCTTGTCTTAAATGATTTATTCTGGGTTTTATTTTGTTTATTTGATGAAAATGAACAACAATACACACTATGGAAACATTTTTGTTTGTTTTTTGTCGAGTGAGAATTTCACCTAGAAAAGGGCGGGGTATTGGCACTTTTCATGGAAAAATGTGAAAAATTAAAAATTCAAAAAATGAAATAAATGCCTTCGATACTCCTCAAACATTCACTCTATAATGGAAGATTGTTGTTTTTCGCAATATTTTTTGAAATTTGGGCTCTTTTACTAACATTAACACTTTCGCTCAGGCATCTTTTATGCTCATTTCTTGTCTTTAATGATTTATTCTGGGTTTTATTTTGTTTATTTGATGAAAATGAACAACAATACACACCATGGAAACATTTTTGTGTGATTTGTCTCGAGTGAGAATTTCACCTAGAACCCAAAGGGCGGGGTTTTGGCACTTTTAATGGAAAAATGTGAAAAATTAAAATTTCTAAAAATGAAATAAATGCCTTCGATACACCTCAAACATTCACTCTATAATGGAAGATTGTTGTTTTTCGCAATATTTTTTGAAATTTGGGCTCTTTTACTAACATTAACACCTGCGCTGAGGCATCTTTTATCCTCATTTCTTGTCTTTAATGATTTATTCTGGGTTTTATTTTGTTTTTTTGATGAAAATGAACAACAATACACACCATGGAAACATTTTTGTTTGATTTGTGTCGAGTGAGAATTTCACCTAGAAAAGGGCGGGGTATTGGCACTTTTCATGGAAAAATGTGAAAAATTAAAAATTCAAAAAATGAAATAAATGCCTTCGATACACCTCAAACATTCACTCTATAATGGAAGATTGTTGTTTTTCGCAATATTTTTTGAAATTTGGGCTCTTTTACTAACATTAACACTTTCGCTCAGGCATCTTTTATGCTCATTTCTTGTCTTTAATGATTTATTCTGGGTTTTATTTTGTTTATTTGATGAAAATGAACAACAATACACACCATGGAAACATTTTTGTGTGATTTGTCTCGAGTGAGAATTTCACCTAGAACCCAAAGGGCGGGGTTTTGGCACTTTTATTGGAAAAATGTGAAAAATTAAAATTTCTAAAAATGAAATGAATGCCTTCTATACACCTCAAACATTCACTCTATAATGGAAGATTGTTTTTTTCGCAATATTTTTTGAAATTTGGGCTCTTTTATTAACATTAACCCTTGCGCTGAGGCATCTTTTATGCTCATTTCTTGTCTCAAATGATTTATTCTGGGTTTTATTTTGTTTATTTGATGAAAATGAACAAAAATACACACTATGGAAACATTTTTGTTTGATTTGTGTCGAGTGAGAATTTCACCTAGACCCCAAAGAGGTGGGTATTGGCACTTTTCATGGAAAAATGTGAAAAATTAAAATTTCTAAAAATGAAATAAATGCCTTCTATACACCTCAAACATTCACTCTTTAATGGAAGATTGTTGTTTTCGCAATATTTTTGAAATTTGGGCCTATTTACTTACATTTAGACTTGCGCTGAGGAATCTTTTATGCTCATTTCTTGTCTTTAATGTTTTATTCTGGGTTTTATTTTGTTTATTTGATGAAAATGAACAACAATACACACCATGGAAACATTTTTGTTGGTTTTTTGTCCAGTGAGAATTTCACCCAGAGCCCAAAGGGGGGGGTATAAGCATTTTCATGGAAAAATGTGAAAAATTAAAATTTCTAAAAATGAAATAAATGCCTCATATACACCTCAAACATTCACTCTATAATGTAAGATTTTTGTTTTTCGCAATATTTTTTGAAATTTGGGCTCTTTTACTAACATTAACACTTGCGCTGAGGCATCTTTAATGCTCATTTCTTGTTTTTAATGATTTATTCTGGGTTTTATTTTGTTTATTTGATGAAAATGAAACACAATACACACCATGGAAACATTTTTGTTTGTTTTTTGTTGATTGAGAATTTCACCTAGAAAAGGGCGGGGTATTGGCACTTTTCATGGAAAAATGTGAAAAATTAAAATTTCTAAAAATGAAATAAATGCCTTCGATACACCTCAAACATTCACTCTATAATGGAAGATTGTTGTTTTTCGCAATATTTTTTGAAATTTCGGCTCTTTTACTAACATTAACACTTGCGTTGAGGCATCTTTTATGCTCATTTCTTGTCTTAAATGATTTATTCTGGGTTTTATTTTGTTTATATGATGAAAATGAAAAACAATACACACCATGGAAACATTTTTGTTTGATTTGTGTCGAGTGAGAATTTCACCTAGAACCCAAAAGGGGAGGTATTGGCACTTTTCATGGAAAAATGCGAAATTTTAAAATTTCTAAAAATAAAATAAATGCCTTCGATACACCTCAAACATTCACTCTATAATGGAAGATTGTTTTTTTCGCAATATTTTTTGAAATTCGGGCTCTTTTACTAACATTAACACTTGCGCTGAGGCATCTTTTATGCTCATTTCTTGTCTTTAATGATTTATTCTGGGTTTTATTTTGTTTATTTGAGGAAAATGAACAAAAATACTCACCATGGAAACATTTTTGTTTGATTTGTGTCGAGTGAGAATTTCACCTAGAACCCAAAGGTAGGTTATTGGCACTTTTCATGGAAAAATGTGAAAAATTAAAATTTCTAAAAATGAAATGAATGCCTTACATACACCTCAAACATTCACTCTATAATGGAAGATTGTTCTTTTTCGCAATATTTTTTGAAATTTGGGCTCTTTTACTAACATTAACACTTGCGCTGAGGCATCTTTTATGCTCTTTTCTTGTCTTAATTGATTTATTCTGGGTTTTATTTTGTTTATTTGATGAAAATGAACAACAATACACACCATGGAAACATTTTCGTTGGTTTTTTGTCCAGTGAGAATTTCACCTAGAGCCCAAAGGGGGGGGGGCTAAAGGGGCTATAAGCACTTTCATGGAAAAATGTGAAAAATTAAAATTTCTAAAAATGAAATAAATGCCTCATATACACCTCAAACATTCACTCTTTAATGTAAGATTTTTGTTTTTCGCAATATTTTTTGAAATTTGGGCTCTTTTACTAACATTAACACTTGCGCTGAGGCATCTTTTATGCTCATTTCTTGTTTTTAATGATTTATTCTGGGTTTTATTTTGTTTATTTGATGAAAATGAACAACAATACACACCATGGAAATATTTTTGTTTGATTTGTGTCGAGTGAGAATTTCACTTAGAACCCAAAGGGGGGGGTATTGGCACTTTTCATGGAAAAATGTGAAAAATTAAAATTTCTAAAAATGAAATAAATGCCTTCTATACACCTCAAACATTCACTCTATAATGGAAGATTGTTGTTTTTCGCAATATTTTTTGAAATTTGGGCCATTTTACTAATATTAACACTTGCGCTGAGGCATCTTTTATGCTCATTTCTTGTCTTTAATGATTTATTCCTGGTTTTATTTTGTTTATTTGACGAAAATGAACAACAATACACACCATGGAGAAATTTTGTTTGATTTGTGACGAGTGAGAATTTCACCTAGAACCCAAAGGGGGGGGGTATTGGCATTTTCATGGAAAAATAAGAAATATTAAAATTTCTAAAAATGAAATTAAACTCTTCTATACACCTCAAACATTCACTCATTAATGGAAGATTGTTGTTTTTCGCAATATTTTTTGAAATTTGGGCTCTTTTACTAACATTAACACTTGCGATGAGGCATCTTTTATGCTCATTTCTTGTCTTTAATGATTTATTCTGGGTTTTATTTTGTTTATTTGATGAAAATGAAACACAATACACACCATGGAAACATTTTTGTTTGTTTTTTGTTGATTGAGAATTTCACCTAGAAAAGGGCGGGGTATTGGCACTTTTCATGGAAAAATGAGAAATATTAAAATTTCTAAAAATGAAATAAATGCCTTCGATACACCTCAAACATTCACTCTATAATGGAAGATTGTTTTTTTCGCAATATTTTTTGAAATTCGGGCTCTTTTACTAACATTAACACTTGCGCTGAGGCATCTTTTATGCTCATTTCTTGTCTTTAATGATTTATTCTGGGTTTTATTTTGTTTATTTGAGGAAAATGAACAAAAATACTCACCATGGAAACATTTTTGTTTGATTTGTGTCGAGTGAGAATTTCACCTAGAACCCAAAGGGGAAAGTATTGGCACTTTTCATGGAAAAATGTGAAAAATTAAAATTTCTAAAAATGAAATGAATGCCTTACATACACCTCAAACATTCACTCTATAATGGAAGATTGTTCTTTTTCGCAATATTTTTTGAAATTTGGGCTTTTTTACTAACATTAACACTTGCGCTGAGGCATCTTTTATGCTCTTTTCTTGTCTTAAATGATTTATTCTGGGTTTTATTTTGTTTATTTGATGAAAATGAACAACAATACACATTATGGAAACATTTTTGTTTGTTTTTTGTCGAGTGAGAATTTCACCTAGAACCCAAAGGGGGGGTATTGGAACTTTTCATGGAAAAATGTGAAAAATTAAAATTTCTAAAAATGAAATAAATGCCTTCTATACACCTCAAACATTCACTCTATAATGGAAGATTGTTTTTTTCGCAATATTTTTTGAAATTCGGGCTCTTTTACTAACATTAACACTTGCGCTGAGGCATCTTTTATGCTCATTTCTTGTATTAAATGATTTATTCTGGGTTTTATTTTGTTTATTTGAGGAAAATGAACAACAAAACACACCATGGAAACATTTTTGTTTGATTTGTGTCGAGTGAGAATTTCACCTAGAACCCAAAGGGGGGGGTATTGGCACTTTTCATGGAAAAATGTGAAAAATTAAAATTTCTAAAAATGAAATAAATGCCTTCTATACACCTCAAACATTCACTCTATAATGGAAGATTGTTGTTTTTCGCAATATTTTTTGAAATTTGGGCTCTTTTACTAAAATTAACACTTGCGCTGAGGCATCTTTTATGCTCATTTCTTGTCTTTAATGATTTATTCTGGGTTTTATTTTGTTTATTTGATGAAAATGAACAACAATACACACCATGGAAACATTTTTGTTTGATTTGTGTCTAGTGAGAATTTCACCTAGAACCCAAAGGTAGGTTATTGGCACTTTTCATGGAAAAATGTGAAAAATTAAAATTTCTAAAAATGAAATAAATGCCTTCTATACACCTCAAACATTCACTCTATAATGGAAGATTGTTGTTTTTCGCAATATTTTTGAAATTTGGGCTCTTTTACTAACATTAACACTTGCGCTGAGGCATCTTTATGCTCATTTCGTGTCTTTAATGATTTATTCTGGGTTTTATTTTGTTTATTTGAGGAAAATGAACAAAAATACTCACCATGGAAACATTTTTGTTTGATTTGTGTCGAGTGAGAATTTCACCTAGAACCCAAAGGGGAAAGTATTGGCACTTTTCATGGAAAAATGTGAAAAATTAATATTTCTAAAAATGAAATAAATGCCTTCGATACACCTCAAACATTCACTCTATAATGGAAGATAGTTTTTTTGGCAATATTTTTTGAAATTTGGGCTCTTTTACTAACATTAACACTTGCGCTGAGGCATCTTTTATGCTCATTTCTTGTCTTAAATGATTTATTCTGGGTTTTATTTTGTTTATTTGATGAAATTGAACAACAATACACACTATGGAAACATTTTTGTTTGTTTTTTGTCGAGTGAGAATTTCAACTTGAAAAGGGCGGGGTATTGGCACTTTTCATGGAAAAATGTGAAAAATTAAAATTTCTAAAAATGAAATAAAACTCTTCTATACACCTCAAACATTCACTCTTTAATGGAAAATTGTTATTTTTCGCAATATTTTTTGAAATTCGGGCTCTTTTACTAACATTAACACTTGCGCTGAGGCATCTTTTATGCTCATTTCTTGTCTTTAATGATTTATTCTGGGTTTAATTTTGTTTATTTGATGAAAATGAACAACAATACACACCATGGAAACATTTTTGTTTGATTTGTGTCTAGTGAGAATTTCACCTAGAACCCAAAGGTAGGTTATTGGCACTTTTCATGGAAAAATGTGAAAAATTAAAATTTCTAAAAATGAAATAAATGCCTTCTATACCCCTCAAACATTCACTCTATAATGGAAGATTGTTGTTTTTCGCAATATTTTTTGAAATATTGGCTCTTTTACTAACATAAACACTTGCGCTGAGGCATCTTTTATGCTCATTTCTTGTTTTTAATGATTTATTCTGGGTTTTATTTTGTTTATTTGATGAAAATGAACAACAATACACACCATGGAAACATTTTTGTTTGATTTGTGTAGCGTGAGAAATTCACCTAGAACCCAAACGGGGGGGTATTGGCACTTTTCATGGAAAAATGTGAAAAATTAAAATTTCTAAAAATGAAATAAATGCTTTCTATACACCTCAAACATTCACTCTATAATGGAAGATTGTAGTTTTTCGCAATATTTTTCGAAATTTTTGGCTCTTTTACTAACATTAACACTTGCGCTGAGGCATCTTTTATGCTCATTTCTTGTCTTTAATGATTTATTCTGGGTTTTATTTTGTTTATTTGATGAAAATGAACAACAATACACACCATGGAAACATTTTTGTTTGATTTGTGTCGAGTGAGATTTTCACCTAGAACCCAAAGGGGAGGGTATTGGCACTTTTCATGGAAAAATGTGAATTATTAAAATTTCTAAAAATGAAATAAATGCCTTCTATACACCTCAAACATTCACTCTGTAATGGAAGATTGTTGTTTTTCGCAATATTTTTGAAATTTGGGCCTATTTACTTACATTAAGACTTGCGCTGAGGAATCTTTTATGCTCATTTCTTGTCTTTAATGATTTATTCTGGGTTTTATTTTGTTTATTTGATGAAAATGAACAACAATACACACCATGGAAACATTTTTGTTTGATTTGTGTCGAGTGAGAATTTCACCTAAAACCTAAAGGGGGGGGTATTGGCACTTTTCATAGAAAAATGTGAAATTTTAAAATTTCTAAAAATAAAATAAATGTCTTCTATACACCTCAAACATTCACTCTATAATGGAAGATTGTTGTTTTTCGCAATATTTTTTGAAATTTGGGCTCTTTTACTAACATTAACACTTGCGCTGAGGCTACTTTTATTCTCATTTCTTGTCTTTAATGATTTATTCTGGGTTTTATTTTGTTTATTTGATGAAACTGAACAACAATACACACCATGGAAACATTTTTGTTGGTTTTTTGTCCAGTGAGAATTTCACCTAGAGCCCAAAGGGGGGGGTATTGGCACTTTTCATGGAAAAATGTGAAAAATTAAAATTTCTAAAAATGAAATAAATGCCTTCTATACACCTCAAACATTCACTCTATAATGGAAGATTGTTGTTTTTCGCAATATTTTTTGAAATTTGGGCCATTTTACTAACATTAACACTTGCGCTGAGGCATCTTTTATGCTCATTTCTTGTCTTTAATGATTCATTCCTGGTTTTATTTTGTTTATTTGACGAAAATGAACAACAATACAAACCATGGAGAAATTTTGTTTGATTTGTGACGAGTGAGAATTTCACCTAGAACCCAAAGGGGGGGGGTATTGGCACTTTTCATGGAAAAATAAGAAATATTTAAATTTCTAAAAATGAAATTAAACTCTTCTATACACCTCAAACATTCACTCTTTATTGGAAGATTGTTGTTTTTCGCAATATTTTTTGAAATTTGGGCTCTTTTACTAACATTAACACTTGCGATTAGGCATCTTTTATGCTCATTTCTTGTCTTTAATGATTTATTCTGGGTTTTATTTTGTTTATTTGATGAAAATGAAACACAATACACACCATGGAAACATTTTTGTTTGTTTTTTGTTGATTGAGAATTTCACCTAGAAAAGGGCGGGGTATTGGCACTTTTCATGGAAAAATGTGAAAAATTAAAATTTCTAAAAATGAAATAAATGCCTTCGATACACCTCAAACATTCACTCTATAATGGAAGCTTGTTGTTTTTCGCAATATTTTTTGAAATTTCGGCTCTTTTACTAACATTAACACTTGCGGTGAGGCATCTTTCATGCTCATTTCTTGTCTTAAATGATTTATTCTGGGTTTTATTTTGTTTATATGATGAAAATGAAAAACAATACGCACCATGGAAACATTTTTGTTTGATTTGTGTCGAGTGAGAATTTCACCTAGAACCCAAAAGGGGAGGTATTGGCACTTTTCATGGAAAAATGCGAAATTTTAAAATTTCTAAAAATAAAATAAATGCCTTCGATACACCTCAAACATTCACTCTATAATGGAAGATTGTTTTTTTCGCAATATTTTTTGAAATTCGGGCTCTTTTACTAACATTAACACTTGCGCTGAGGCATCTTTTATGCTCATTTCTTGTCTTTAATGATTTATTCTGGGTTTTATTTTGTTTATTTGAGGAAAATGAACAAAAATACTCACCATGGAAACATTTTTGTTTGATTTGTGTCGAGTGAGAATTTCACCTAGAACCCAAAGGTAGGTTATTGGCACTTTTCATGGAAAAATGTGAAAAATTAAAATTTCTAAAAATGAAATAAATGCCTTCTATACCCCTCAAACATTCACTCTATAATGGAAGATTGTTGTTTTTCGCAATATTTTTTGAAATATTGGCTCTTTTACTAACATAAACACTTGCGCTGAGGCATCTTTTATGCTCATTTCTTGTTTTTAATGATTTATTCTGGGTTTTATTTTGTTTATTTGATGAAAATGAACAACAATACACACCATGGAAACATTTTTGTTTGATTTGTGTAGCGTGAGAAATTCACCTAGAACCCAAACGGGGGGGTATTGGCACTTTTCATGGAAAAATGTGAAAAATTAAAATTTCTAAAAATGAAATAAATGCTTTCTATACACCTCAAACATTCACTCTATAATGGAAGATTGTAGTTTTTCGCAATATTTTTCGAAATTTTTGGCTCTTTTACTAACATTAACACTTGCGCTGAGGCATCTTTTATGCTCATTTCTTGTCTTTAATGATTTATTCTGGGTTTTATTTTGTTTATTTGATGAAAATGAACAACAATACACACCATGGAAACATTTTTGTTTGATTTGTGTCGAGTGAGATTTTCACCTAGAACCCAAAGGGGAGGGTATTGGCACTTTTCATGGAAAAATGTGAATAATTAAAATTTCTAAAAATGAAATAAATGCCTTCTATACACCTCAAACATTCACTCTGTAATGGAAGATTGTTGTTTTTCGCAATATTTTTGAAATTTGGGCCTATTTACTTACATTAAGACTTGCGCTGAGGAATCTTTTATGCTCATTTCTTGTCTTTAATGATTTATTCTGGGTTTTATTTTGTTTATTTGATGAAAATGAACAACAATACACACCATGGAAACATTTTTGTTTGATTTGTGTCGAGTGAGAATTTCACCTAAAACCTAAAGGGGGGGTATTGGCACTTTTCATAGAAAAATGTGAAATTTTAAAATTTCTAAAAATAAAATAAATGTCTTCTATACACCTCAAACATTCACTCTATAATGGAAGATTGTTGTTTTTCGCAATATTTTTTGAAATTTGGGCTCTTTTACTAACATTAACACTTGCGCTGAGGCTACTTTTATTCTCATTTCTTGTCTTTAATGATTTATTCTGGGTTTTATTTTGTTTATTTGATGAAACTGAACAACAATACACACCATGGAAACATTTTTGTTGGTTTTTTGTCCAGTGAGAATTTCACCTAGAGCCCAAAGGGGGGGTATTGGCACTTTTCATGGAAAAATGTGAAAAATTAAAATTTCTAAAAATGAAATAAATGCCTTCTATACACCTCAAACATTCACTCTATAATGGAAGATTGTTGTTTTTCGCAATATTTTTTGAAATTTGGGCCATTTTACTAACATTAACACTTGCGCTGAGGCATCTTTTATGCTCATTTCTTGTCTTTAATGATTCATTCCTGGTTTTATTTTGTTTATTTGACGAAAATGAACAACAATACAAACCATGGAGAAATTTTGTTTGATTTGTGACGAGTGAGAATTTCACCTAGAACCCAAAGGGGGGGGGTATTGGCACTTTTCATGGAAAAATAAGAAATATTTAAATTTCTAAAAATGAAATTAAACTCTTCTATACACCTCAAACATTCACTCTTTATTGGAAGATTGTTGTTTTTCGCAATATTTTTTGAAATTTGGGCTCTTTTACTAACATTAACACTTGCGATTAGGCATCTTTTATGCTCATTTCTTGTCTTTAATGATTTATTCTGGGTTTTATTTTGTTTATTTGATGAAAATGAAACACAATACACACCATGGAAACATTTTTGTTTGTTTTTTGTTGATTGAGAATTTCACCTAGAAAAGGGCGGGGTATTGGCACTTTTCATGGAAAAATGTGAAAAATTAAAATTTCTAAAAATGAAATAAATGCCTTCGATACACCTCAAACATTCACTCTATAATGGAAGCTTGTTGTTTTTCGCAATATTTTTTGAAATTTCGGCTCTTTTACTAACATTAACACTTGCGGTGAGGCATCTTTCATGCTCATTTCTTGTCTTAAATGATTTATTCTGGGTTTTATTTTGTTTATATGATGAAAATGAAAAACAATACGCACCATGGAAACATTTTTGTTTGATTTGTGTCGAGTGAGAATTTCACCTAGAACCCAAAAGGGGAGGTATTGGCACTTTTCATGGAAAAATGCGAAATTTTAAAATTTCTAAAAATAAAATAAATGCCTTCGATACACCTCAAACATTCACTCTATAATGGAAGATTGTTTTTTTCGCAATATTTTTTGAAATTCGGGCTCTTTTACTAACATTAACACTTGCGCTGAGGCATCTTTTATGCTCATTTCTTGTCTTTAATGATTTATTCTGGGTTTTATTTTGTTTATTTGAGGAAAATGAACAAAAATACTCACCATGGAAACATTTTTGTTTGATTTGTGTCGAGTGAGAATTTCACCTAGAACCCAAAGGTAGGTTATTGGCACTTTTCATGGAAAAATGTGAAAAATTAAAATTTCTAAAAATGAAATGAATGCCTTACATACACCTCAAACATTCACTCTATAATGGAAGATTGTTCTTTTTCGCAATATTTTTTGAAATTTGGGCTCTTTTACTAACATTAACACTTGCGCTGAGGCATCTTTTATGCTCTTTTCTTGTCTTAATTGATTTATTCTGGGTTTTATTTTGTTTATTTGATGAAAATGAACAACAATACACACCATGGAAACATTTTCGTTGGTTTTTTGTCCAGTGAGAATTTCACCTAGAGCCCAAAGGGGGGGGGGCTAAAGGGGCTATAAGCACTTTCATGGAAAAATGTGAAAAATTAAAATTTCTAAAAATGAAATAAATGCCTCATATACACCTCAAACATTCACTCTTTAATGTAAGATTTTTGTTTTTCGCAATATTTTTTGAAATTTGGGCTCTTTTACTAACATTAACACTTGCGCTGAGGCATCTTTTATGCTCATTTCTTGTTTTTAATGATTTATTCTGGGTTTTATTTTGTTTATTTGATGAAAATGAACAACAATACACACCATGGAAATATTTTTGTTTGATTTGTGTCGAGTGAGAATTTCACTTAGAACCCAAAGGGGGGGGTATTGGCACTTTTCATGGAAAAATGTGAAAAATTAAAATTTCTAAAAATGAAATAAATGCCTTCTATACACCTCAAACATTCACTCTATAATGGAAGATTGTTGTTTTTCGCAATATTTTTTGAAATTTGGGCCATTTTACTAATATTAACACTTGCGCTGAGGCATCTTTTATGCTCATTTCTTGTCTTTAATGATTTATTCCTGGTTTTATTTTGTTTATTTGACGAAAATGAACAACAATACACACCATGGAGAAATTTTGTTTGATTTGTGACGAGTGAGAATTTCACCTAGAACCCAAAGGGGGGGGGTATTGGCATTTTCATGGAAAAATAAGAAATATTAAAATTTCTAAAAATGAAATTAAACTCTTCTATACACCTCAAACATTCACTCATTAATGGAAGATTGTTGTTTTTCGCAATATTTTTTGAAATTTGGGCTCTTTTACTAACATTAACACTTGCGATGAGGCATCTTTTATGCTCATTTCTTGTCTTTAATGATTTATTCTGGGTTTTATTTTGTTTATTTGATGAAAATGAAACACAATACACACCATGGAAACATTTTTGTTTGTTTTTTGTTGATTGAGAATTTCACCTAGAAAAGGGCGGGGTATTGGCACTTTTCATGGAAAAATGAGAAATATTAAAATTTCTAAAAATGAAATAAATGCCTTCGATACACCTCAAACATTCACTCTATAATGGAAGATTGTTTTTTTCGCAATATTTTTTGAAATTCGGGCTCTTTTACTAACATTAACACTTGCGCTGAGGCATCTTTTATGCTCATTTCTTGTCTTTAATGATTTATTCTGGGTTTTATTTTGTTTATTTGAGGAAAATGAACAAAAATACTCACCATGGAAACATTTTTGTTTGATTTGTGTCGAGTGAGAATTTCACCTAGAACCCAAAGGGGAAAGTATTGGCACTTTTCATGGAAAAATGTGAAAAATTAAAATTTCTAAAAATGAAATGAATGCCTTACATACACCTCAAACATTCACTCTATAATGGAAGATTGTTCTTTTTCGCAATATTTTTTGAAATTTGGGCTTTTTTACTAACATTAACACTTGCGCTGAGGCATCTTTTATGCTCTTTTCTTGTCTTAAATGATTTATTCTGGGTTTTATTTTGTTTATTTGATGAAAATGAACAACAATACACATTATGGAAACATTTTTGTTTGTTTTTTGTCGAGTGAGAATTTCACCTAGAACCCAAAGGGGGGGTATTGGAACTTTTCATGGAAAAATGTGAAAAATTAAAATTTCTAAAAATGAAATAAATGCCTTCTATACACCTCAAACATTCACTCTATAATGGAAGATTGTTTTTTTCGCAATATTTTTTGAAATTCGGGCTCTTTTACTAACATTAACACTTGCGCTGAGGCATCTTTTATGCTCATTTCTTGTATTAAATGATTTATTCTGGGTTTTATTTTGTTTATTTGAGGAAAATGAACAACAAAACACACCATGGAAACATTTTTGTTTGATTTGTGTCGAGTGAGAATTTCACCTAGAACCCAAAGGGGAAGGTATTGGCACTTTTCATGGAAAAATGTGAAAAATTAATATTTCTAAAAATGAAATAAATGCCTTCGATACACCTCAAACATTCACTCTATAATGGAAGATAGTTTTTTTGGCAATATTTTTTGAAATTTGGGCTCTTTTACTAACATTAACACTTGCGCTGAGGCATCTTTTATGCTCATTTCTTGTCTTAAATGATTTATTCTGGGTTTTATTTTGTTTATTTGATGAAATTGAACAACAATACACACTATGGAAACATTTTTGTTTGTTTTTTGTCGAGTGAGAATTTCAACTTGAAAAGGGCGGGGTATTGGCACTTTTCATGGAAAAATGTGAAAAATTAAAATTTCTAAAAATGAAATAAAACTCTTCTATACACCTCAAACATTCACTCTTTAATGGAAAATTGTTATTTTTCGCAATATTTTTGGAAATTTGGGCTCTTTTACTAACATTAACACTTGCGCTGAGGCATCTTTTATGCTCATTTCTTGTCTTTAATGATTTATTCTGGGTTTAATTTTGTTTATTTGATGAAAATGAACAACAATACACACCATGGAAACATTTTTGTTTGATTTGTGTCTAGTGAGAATTTCACCTAGAACCCAAAGGTAGGTTATTGGCACTTTTCATGGAAAAATGTGAAAAATTAAAATTTCTAAAAATGAAATAAATGCCTTCTATACCCCTCAAACATTCACTCTATAATGGAAGATTGTTGTTTTTCGCAATATTTTTTGAAATATTGGCTCTTTTACTAACATAAACACTTGCGCTGAGGCATCTTTTATGCTCATTTCTTGTTTTTAATGATTTATTCTGGGTTTTATTTTGTTTATTTGATGAAAATGAACAACAATACACACCATGGAAACATTTTTGTTTGATTTGTGTAGCGTGAGAAATTCACCTAGAACCCAAACGGGGGGGTATTGGCACTTTTCATGGAAAAATGTGAAAAATTAAAATTTCTAAAAATGAAATAAATGCTTTCTATACACCTCAAACATTCACTCTATAATGGAAGATTGTAGTTTTTCGCAATATTTTTCGAAATTTTTGGCTCTTTTACTAACATTAACACTTGCGCTGAGGCATCTTTTATGCTCATTTCTTGTCTTTAATGATTTATTCTGGGTTTTATTTTGTTTATTTGATGAAAATGAACAACAATACACACCATGGAAACATTTTTGTTTGATTTGTGTCGAGTGAGATTTTCACCTAGAACCCAAAGGGGAGGGTATTGGCACTTTTCATGGAAAAATGTGAATAATTAAAATTTCTAAAAATGAAATAAATGCCTTCTATACACCTCAAACATTCACTCTGTAATGGAAGATTGTTGTTTTTCGCAATATTTTTGAAATTTGGGCCTATTTACTTACATTAAGACTTGCGCTGAGGAATCTTTTATGCTCATTTCTTGTCTTTAATGATTTATTCTGGGTTTTATTTTGTTTATTTGATGAAAATGAACAACAATACACACCATGGAAACATTTTTGTTTGATTTGTGTCGAGTGAGAATTTCACCTAAAACCTAAAGGGGGGGGTATTGGCACTTTTCATAGAAAAATGTGAAATTTTAAAATTTCTAAAAATAAAATAAATGTCTTCTATACACCTCAAACATTCACTCTATAATGGAAGATTGTTGTTTTTCGCAATATTTTTTGAAATTTGGGCTCTTTTACTAACATTAACACTTGCGCTGAGGCTACTTTTATTCTCATTTCTTGTCTTTAATGATTTATTCTGGGTTTTATTTTGTTTATTTGATGAAACTGAACAACAATACACACCATGGAAACATTTTTGTTGGTTTTTTGTCCAGTGAGAATTTCACCTAGAGCCCAAAGGGGGGGGTATTGGCACTTTTCATGGAAAAATGTGAAAAATTAAAATTTCTAAAAATGAAATAAATGCCTTCTATACACCTCAAACATTCACTCTATAATGGAAGATTGTTGTTTTTCGCAATATTTTTTGAAATTTGGGCCATTTTACTAACATTAACACTTGCGCTGAGGCATCTTTTATGCTCATTTCTTGTCTTTAATGATTCATTCCTGGTTTTATTTTGTTTATTTGACGAAAATGAACAACAATACAAACCATGGAGAAATTTTGTTTGATTTGTGACGAGTGAGAATTTCACCTAGAACCCAAAGGGGGGGGGTATTGGCACTTTTCATGGAAAAATAAGAAATATTTAAATTTCTAAAAATGAAATTAAACTCTTCTATACACCTCAAACATTCACTCTTTATTGGAAGATTGTTGTTTTTCGCAATATTTTTTGAAATTTGGGCTCTTTTACTAACATTAACACTTGCGATTAGGCATCTTTTATGCTCATTTCTTGTCTTTAATGATTTATTCTGGGTTTTATTTTGTTTATTTGATGAAAATGAAACACAATACACACCATGGAAACATTTTTGTTTGTTTTTTGTTGATTGAGAATTTCACCTAGAAAAGGGCGGGGTATTGGCACTTTTCATGGAAAAATGTGAAAAATTAAAATTTCTAAAAATGAAATAAATGCCTTCGATACACCTCAAACATTCACTCTATAATGGAAGCTTGTTGTTTTTCGCAATATTTTTTGAAATTTCGGCTCTTTTACTAACATTAACACTTGCGGTGAGGCATCTTTCATGCTCATTTCTTGTCTTAAATGATTTATTCTGGGTTTTATTTTGTTTATATGATGAAAATGAAAAACAATACGCACCATGGAAACATTTTTGTTTGATTTGTGTCGAGTGAGAATTTCACCTAGAACCCAAAAGGGGAGGTATTGGCACTTTTCATGGAAAAATGCGAAATTTTAAAATTTCTAAAAATAAAATAAATGCCTTCGATACACCTCAAACATTCACTCTATAATGGAAGATTGTTTTTTTCGCAATATTTTCTGAAATTCGGGCTCTTTTACTAACATTAACACTTGCGCTGAGGCATCTTTTATGCTCATTTCTTGTCTTTAATGATTTATTCTGGGTTTTATTTTGTTTATTTGAGGAAAATGAACAAAAATACTCACCATGAAAACATTTTTGTTTGATTTGTGTCGAATGAGAATTTCACCTAGAACCCAAAGGGGAAAGTTTTGGCACTTTTCATGGAAAAATGTGAAAAATTAAAATTTCTAAAAATGAAATGAATGCCTTACATACACCTCAAACATTCATTCTATAATGGAAGATTGTGGTTTTTCGCAATATTTTTTGAAATTTGGGCTCTTTTACTAACATTAACACTTGCGCTGAGGCATCTTTTATGCTCTTTTCTTGTCTTAAATGATTTATTCTGGGTTTTATTTTGTTTATTTGATGAAAATGAACAACAATACACACCATGGAAACATTTTTGTTTGATTTGTGTCGAGTGAGAATTTCACCTAAAACCTAAAGGGGGGGGTATTGGCACTTTTCATAGAAAAATGTGAAATTTTAAAATTTCTAAAAATAAAATAAATGTCTTCTATACACCTCAAACATTCACTCTATAATGGAAGATTGTTGTTTTTCGCAATATTTTTTGAAATTTGGGCTCTTTTACTAACATTAACACTTGCGCTGAGGCATCTTTTATTCTCATTTCTTGTCTTTAATGATTTATTCTGGGTTTTATTTTGTTTATTTGATGAAAATGAACAACAATACACACCATGGAAACATTTTTGTTTTATTTGTGTCGAGTTAGAATTTCACCTAGAACCCAAAGGGGGGGGTATTGGCACTTTTCATGGAAAAATGTGAAAAATTAAAATTTCTAAAAATGAAATAAATGCCTTCTATACACCTCAAACATTCACTCTATAATGGAAGATTGTTGTTTTTCGCAATTATTTTTGGTATATTGGCTCTTTTACTAACATAAACACTTGCGCTGAGGCATCTTTTATGCTCATTTCTTGTCTTTAATGATTTATTCTGGGTTTTATTTTGTTTATTTGATGAAAATGAACAACAATACACACCATGGAAACATTTTTGTTTGATTTGTGTAGCGTGAGAAATTCACCTAGAACCCAAACGGGGGGGTATTGGCACTTTCCATGGAAAAATGTGAAAAATTAAAATTTCTAAAAATGAAATAAATGCCTTCTATACACCTCAAACATTCACTCAATAATGGAAGATTGTTGTTTTTCGCAATATTTTTTGAAATTTGGGCTCTCTTACTAACATTAACACTTGCGCTGAGGCATCTTTTATGCTCATTTCTTGTCTTTAATGATTTATTCTGGGTTTTATTTTGTTTAGTTGATGAAAATAAACAACAATACTCACCATGGAAACATTTTTGTTTGATTTGTGTCGAGTGAGAATTTCACCTAGAACCCAAAGGGGAAAGTATTGGCACTTTTCATGGAAAAATGTGAAAAATTAAAATTTCTAAAAATGAAATGAATGCCTTACATACACCTCAAACATTCACTCTATAATGGAAGATTGTTCTTTTTCGCAATATTTTTTGAAATTTGGGCTCTTTTACTAACATTAACACTTGCGCTGAGGCATCTTTTATGCTCTTTTCTTGTCTTAAATGATTTATTCTGGGTTTTATTTTGTTTATTTGATGAAAATGAACAACAATACACACCATGGAAACATTTTTGTTGGTTTTTTGTCCAGTGAGAATTTCACCTAGAGCCCAAAGGGGGGGGTATTGGCACTTTTCATGGAAAAATGTGAAAAATTAAAATTTCTAAAAATGAAATAAATGCCTTCTATACACCTCAAACATTCACTCTATAATGGAAGATTGTTGTTTTTTGCAATATTTTTTGAAATTTGGGCCATTTTACTAACATTAACACTTGCGCTGAGGCATCTTTTATGCTCATTTCTTGTCTTTAATGATTCATTCCTGGTTTTATTTTGTTTATTTGACGAAAATGAACAACAATACAAACCATGGAGAAATTTTGTTTGATTTGTGACGAGTGAGAATTTCACCTAGAACCCAAAGGGGGGGGGGTATTGGCACTTTTCATGGAAAAATAAGAAATATTAAAATTTCTAAAAATGAAATTAAACTCTTCTATACACCTCAAACATTCACTCTTTAATGGAAGATTGTTGTTTTTCGCAATATTTTTTGAAATTTGGGCTCTTTTACTAACATTAACACTTGCGATGAGGCATCTTTTATGCTCATTTCTTGTCTTTAATGATTTATTCTGGGTTTTATTTTGTTTATTTGATGAAAATGAAACACAATACACACCATGGAAACATTTTTGTTTGTTTTTTGTTGATTGAGAATTTCACCTAGAAAAGAGCGGGGTATTGGCACTTTTCATGGAAAAATGTGAAAAATTAAAATTTCTAAAAATGAAATAAATGCCTTCGATACACCTCAAACATTCACTCTATAATGGAAGATTGTTGTTTTTCGCAATATTTTTTGAAATTTCGGCTCTTTTACTTACATTAACACTTGCGGTGAGGCATCTTTTATGCTCATTTCTTGTCTTAAATGATTTATTCTGGGTTTTATTTTGTTTATATGATGAAAATGAAAAACAATACGCACCATGGAAACATTTTTGTTTGATTTGTGTCGAGTGAGAATTTCACCTAGAACCCAAAAGGGGAGGTATTGGCACTTTTCATGGAAAAATGCGAAATTTTAAAATTTCTAAAAATAAAATAAATGCCTTCGATACACCTCAAACATTCACTCTATAATGGATGATTGTTTTTTTCGCAATATTTTTTGAAATTCGGGCTCTTTTACTAACATTAACACTTGCGCTGAGGCATCTTTTATGCTCATTTCTTGTCTTTAATGATTTATTCTGGGTTTTATTTTGTTTATTTGAGGAAAATGAACAAAAATACTCACCATGGAAACATTTTTGTTTGATTTGTGTCGAGTGAGAATTTCACCTAGAACCCAAAGGGGAAAGTATTGGCACTTTTCATGGAAAAATGTGAAAAATTAAAATTTCTAAAAATGAAATGAATGCCTTACATACACCTCAAACATTCACTCTATAATGGAAGATTGTTCTTTTTCGCAATATTTTTTGAAATTTTGGCTCTTTTACTAACATTAACACTTGCGCTGAGGCATCTTTTATGCTCTTTTCTTGTCTTAAATGATTTATTCTGGGTTTTATTTTGTTTATTTGATGAAAATGAACAACAATACACATTATGGAAACATTTTTGTTTGTTTTTCGTCGAGTGAGAATTTCACCTAGAACCCAAAGGGGGGGTATTGGAACTTTTCATGGAATAATGTGAAAAATTAAAATTTCTAAAAATGAAATAAATGCCTTCTATACACCTCAAACATTCACTCTATAATGGAAGATTGTTTTTTTCGCAATATTTTTTGAAATTCGGGCTCTTTTACTAACATAAACACTTGCGCTGAGGCATCTTTTATGCTCATTTCTTGTCTTTAATGATTTATTCTGGGGTTTATTTTGTTTATTTGAGGAAAATGAACAACAATACGCACCATGGAAACATTTTTGTTTGATTTGTGTTGAGTGAGAATTTCACCTAGAACCCAAAGGTAGGTTATTGGCACTTTTCATGGAAAAATGTGAAAAATTAAAATTTCCAAAAATGAAATAAATGCCTTCTATACACCTCAAACATTCACTCTATAATGGAAGATTGTTGTTTTTCGCAATATTTTTTGAAATATTGGCTCTTTTACTAACATAAACACTTGCGCTGAGGCATCTTTTATGCTCATTTCTTGTTTTTAATGATTTATTCTGGGTTTTATTTTGTTTATTTGATGAAAATGAACAACAATACACACCATGGAAACATTTTTGTTTGATTTGTGTAGCGTGAGAAATTCACCTAGAACCCAAACGGGGGGGTATTGGCACTTTTCATGGAAAAATGTGAAAAATTAAAATTTCTAAAAATGAAATAAATGCTTTCTATACACCTCAAACATTCACTCTATAATGGAAGATTGTAGTTTTTCGCAATATTTTTTGAAATTTTTGGCTCTTTTACTAACATTAACACTTGCGCTGAGGCATCTTTTATGCTCATTTCTTGTCTTTAATGATTTATTCTGGGTTTTATTTTGTTTATTTGATGAAAATGAACAACAATACACACCATGGAAACATTTTTGTTTGATTTGTGTCGAGTGAGATTTTCACCTAGAACCCAAAGGGGAGGGTATTGGCACTTTTCATGGAAAAATGTGAAAAATTAAAATTTCTAAAAATGAAATAAATGCCTTCTATACACCTCAAACATTCACTCTGTAATGGAAGATTGTTGTTTTTCGCAATATTTTTTGAAATTTGGGCTCTTTTACTACCAATAACACTTGCGCTGAGGCATCTTTAATGCTCATTTCTTGTCTTTAATGATTTATTCTGGGTTTTATTTTGTTTATTTGATGAAAATGATCAACAATACACACCATGGAAACATTTTTGTTTGATTTGTTTCGAGTGCGAATTTAACCTTAAACCAAAAGGGGGGGTATTGGCACTTTTCATGGAAAAATGTGAAAAATTAAAATTTCTAAAAATGAAATAAATGCCTTCTATACACCTCAAACATTCACTCTATAATGGAAGATTGTTGTTTTTCGCAATATTTTTTGAAATTTGGGCTCTTTTACTACCCATAACACTTGCGCTGAGGCATCTTTTATGCTCATTTCTTGTCTTTAATGATTTATTCTGGTTTTATTTTGTTTATTTGATGAAAATGAACAACAATACACACCATGGAAACATTTTTGTTTGATTTGTGTCGAGTGAGATGTTCACCTAGAACCCAAAGGGGAGGGTATTGGCACTTTTCATGGAAAAATGTGAAAAATTAAAATTTCTAAAAATGAAATAAATGCCTTCTATACACCTCAAACATTCACTCTATAATGGAAGATTGTTGTTTTTCGCAATATTTTTTGAAATTTGGGCTCTTTTACTACCATTAACACTTGCGCTGAGGCATCTTTTATGCTCATTTCTTGTATTAAATTATTTATTCTGGGTTTTATTTTGTTTATTTGAGGAAAATGAACACTAATACACACCATGGAAACATTTTTGTTTGATTTGTGTCGAGGGAGAATTTCACCTAGAACCCAAAGGGGAAGGTATTGGCACTTTTCATGGAAAAATGTGAAAAATTAATATTTCTAAATATGAAATAAATGCCTTCGATACACCTCAAACATTTACTCTATAATGGAAGATAGTTTTTTTGGCAATATTTTTTGAAATTTGGGCTCTTTTATTAACATTAACACTTGCGCTGAGGCATCTTTTATGCTCATTTCTTGTCTTTAATTATTTTTTCCGGGTTTTATTTTGTTTATTTGTTGAAAATGAACAACAATACACACCATGGAAACATTTTTGTTTGTTTTTTGTCGAGTGAGAATTTCACCTAGAAAAGGGCGGGGTATTGGCACTTTTCATGGAAAAATGTGAAAAATTAAAATTTCTAAAAATGAAATAAAACTCTTCTATACACCTCAAACATTCACTCTTTAATGGAAGATTGTTGTTTTTCGCAATATTTTTTTAAATTTGGGCTCTTTTACTAACATTAACACTTGCGCTGAGGCATCTTTTATGCTCATTTCTTGTCTTTAATGATTTATTCTGGGTTTTATTTTTTTTATTTGATGAAAATGAACAACAATACACACCATGGAAACATTTTTGTTTGATTTGTGTCTAGTGAGAATTTCACCTAGAACCCAAAGGTAGGTTATTGGCACTTTTCATTGAAAAATGTGGAAAATTAAAATTTCTAAAAATGAAATAAATGCCTTCTATACACCTCAAACATTCACTCTATAATGGAAGATTTTTGTTTTTCGCAATATTTTTTGAAATATTGGCTCTTTTACTAACATAAACACTTGCGCTGAGGCATCTTTTATGCTCATTTCTTGTCTTTAATGATTTATTCTGCGTTTTATTTTGTTTATTTGATGAAAATGAACCACAATACACACCATGGAAACATTTTTGTTTGATTTGTGTCGAGTGAGATTTTCACCTAGAACCCAAAGGGGAGGGTATTGGCACTTTTCATGGAAAAATGTGAAAAATTAAAATGTCTAAAAATGAAATAAATGCCTTCTATACACCTCAAACATTCACTCTGTAATGGAAGATTGTTGTTTTTCGCAATATTTTTTGAAATTTGGGCTCTTTTACTAACATTAACACTTGCGCTGAGGCATCTTTTATTCTCATTTCTTGTCTTTAATGATTTATTCTGGGTTTTATTTTGTTTATTTGATGAAAATGAACAACAATACACACCATGGAAACATTTTTGTTTGATTTGTGTCGATAGAATTTCACCTAGAACCCAAAGGGGAGGGTATTGGCACTTTTCATGGAAAAATGTGAAAAATTAAAATTTCTAAAAATGAAATAAATGCCTTCTATACACCTAAAACATTCACTCTATAATGGAAGATTGTTGTTTTTCGCAATATTTTTTAAAATTTGGGCTCTTTTACTACCCATAACACTTGCGCTGAGGCATCTTTAATGCTCATTTCTTGTCTTTAATGATTTATTCTGGGTTTTATTTTGTTTATTTGATGAAAATGATCAACAATACACACCATGGAAACATTTTTGTTTGATTTGTGTCGAGTGAGAATTTAACCTTAAACCAAAAGGGGGGGTATTGGAACTTTTCATGGAAAAATGTGAAAAATTAAAATTTCTAAAAATGAAATAAATGCCTTCTATACACCTCAAACATTCACTCTATAATGGAAGATTGTTGTTTTTCGCAATATTTTTTGAAATTTGGGCTCTTTTACTAACATTAACACTTGCGCTGAGGCATCTTTTATGCTCATTTCTTGTCTTTAATGATTTATTCTGGGTTTTATTTTTTTTATTTGATGAAAATGAACAACAATACACACCATGGAAACATTTTTGTTTGATTTGTGTCTAGTGAGAATTTCACCTAGAACCCAAAGGTAGGTTATTGGCACTTTTCATTGAAAAATGTGGAAAATTAAAATTTCTAAAAATGAAATAAATGCCTTCTATACACCTCAAACATTCACTCTATAATGGAAGATTTTTGTTTTTCGCAATATTTTTTGAAATATTGGCTCTTTTACTAACATAAACACTTGCGCTGAGGCATCTTTTATGCTCATTTCTTGTCTTTAATGATTTATTCTGCGTTTTATTTTGTTTATTTGATGAAAATGAACCACAATACACACCATGGAAACATTTTTGTTTGATTTGTGTCGAGTGAGATTTTCACCTAGAACCCAAAGGGGAGGGTATTGGCACTTTTCATGGAAAAATGTGAAAAATTAAAATGTCTAAAAATGAAATAAATGCCTTCTATACACCTCAAACATTCACTCTGTAATGGAAGATTGTTGTTTTTCGCAATATTTTTTGAAATTTGGGCTCTTTTACTAACATTAACACTTGCGCTGAGGCATCTTTTATTCTCATTTCTTGTCTTTAATGATTTATTCTGGGTTTTATTTTGTTTATTTGATGAAAATGAACAACAATACACACCATGGAAACATTTTTGTTTGATTTGTGTCGATAGAATTTCACCTAGAACCCAAAGGGGAGGGTATTGGCACTTTTCATGGAAAAATGTGAAAAATTAAAATTTCTAAAAATGAAATAAATGCCTTCTATACACCTAAAACATTCACTCTATAATGGAAGATTGTTGTTTTTCGCAATATTTTTTAAAATTTGGGCTCTTTTACTACCCATAACACTTGCGCTGAGGCATCTTTAATGCTCATTTCTTGTCTTTAATGATTTATTCTGGGTTTTATTTTGTTTATTTGATGAAAATGATCAACAATACACACCATGGAAACATTTTTGTTTGATTTGTGTCGAGTGAGAATTTAACCTTAAACCAAAAGGGGGGGTATTGGAACTTTTCATGGAAAAATGTGAAAAATTAAAATTTCTAAAAATGAAATAAATGCCTTCTATACACCTCAAACATTCACTCTATAATGGAAGATTGTTGTTTTTCGCAATATTTTTTGAAATTTGGGCTCTTTTACTACCCATAACACTTGCGCTGAGGCATCTTTTATGCTCATTTCTTGTCTTTAATGATTTATTCTGGTTTTATTTTGTTTATTTGATGAAAATGAACAACAATACACACCATGGAAACATTTTTGTTTGATTTGTGTCGAGTGAGATGTTCACCTAGAACCCAAAGGGGAGGGTATTGGCACTTTTCATGGAAAAATGTGAAAAATTAAAATTTCTAAAAATGAAATAAATGCCTTCTATACACCTCAAACATTCACTCTATAATGGAAGATTGTTGTTTTTCGCAATATTTTTTGAAATTTGGGCTCTTTTACTAACATTAACACTTGCGCTGAGGCATCTTTTATGCTCATTTCTTGTTTTAAATTATTTATTCTGGGTTTTATTTTGTTTATTTGAGGAAAATGAACACTAATACACACCATGGAAACATTTTTGTTTGATTTGTGTCGAGTGAGAATTTCACCTAGAACCCAAAGGGGAAGGTATTGGCACTTTTCATGGAAAAATGTGAAAAATTAATATTTCTAAAAATGAAATAAATGCCTTCGATACACCTCAAACATTTACTCTATAATGGAAGATAGTTTTTTTGGCAATATTTTTTGAAATTTGGGCTCTTTTATTAACATTAACACTTGCGCTGAGGCATCTTTTATGCTCATTTCTTGTCTTTAATTATTTTTTCTGGGTTTTATTTTTTTTATTTGATGAAAATGAACAACAATACACACCATGGAAACATTTTTGTTTGATTTGTGTCTAGTGAGAATTTCACCTAGAACCAAAAGGTAGGTTATTGGCACTTTTAATTGAAAAATGTGGAAAATTAAAATTTCTAAAAATGAAATAAATGCCTTCTATACACCTCAAACATTCACTCTATAATGGAAGATTGTTGTTTTTCGCAATATTTTTTGAAATATTGGCACTTTTACTAACATAAACACTTGCGCTGAGGCATCTTTTATGCTCATTTCTTGTCTTTAATGATTTATTCTGGGTTTTATTTTGTTTATTTGATGAAAATGAACAACACTACACACCATGGAAACATTATTGTTTGATATGTGTAGCGTGAGAAATTCACCTAGAACCCAAACGGGGGGGGTATTGGCACTTTTCATGGAAAAATGTGAAAAATTAAAATTTCTAAAAATGAAATAAATGCCTTCTATACACCTCAAACATTCACTCTATAATGGAAGATTGTGGTTTTTCGCAATATTTTTTGAAATTTGGGCTCTTTTACTACCCATAACACTTGCGCTGAGGCATCTTTTATGCTCATTTCTTGTCTTTAATGATTTATTCTGGGTTTTATTTTGTTTATTTGATGAAAATGATCAACAATACACACCATGGAAACATTTTTGTTTGATTTGTGTCGAGTGAGAATTTAACCTTAAACCAAAAGGGGGGATATTGGCACTTTTCATGGAAAAATGTGAAAAATTAAAATTTCTAAAAATGAAATAAATGCCTTCTATACACCTCAAACATTCACTCTATAATGGAAGATTGTTGTTTTTCGCAATATTTTTTGAAATTTGGGCTCTTTTACTAACATTAACACTTGCGCTGAGGCATCTTTTATTCTCATTTCTTGTCTTTAATGATTTATTCTGGGTTTTATTTTGTTTATTTGATGAAAATGAACAACAATACACACCATGGAAACATTTTTGTTTTATTTGTGTCGAGTTAGAATTTCACCTAGAACCCAAAGGGGGGGGTATTGGCACTTTTCATGGAAAAATGTGAAAAATTAAAATTTCTAAAAATGAAATAAATGCCTTCTATACACCTCAAACATTCACTCTATAATGGAAGATTGTTGTTTTTCGCAATATTTTTTGAAATTTGGGCTCTTTTACTAAAATTAACACTTGCGCTGAGGCATCTTTTATGCTCATTTCTTGTCTTTAATGATTTATTCTGGGTTTTATTTTGTTTATTTGATGAAAATGAACAACAATACACACCATGGAAACATTTTTGTTTGATTTGTGTCTAGTGAGAATTTCACCTAGAACCCAAAGGTAGGTTATTGGCACTTTTCATGGAAAAATGTGAAAAATTAAAATTTCTAAAAATGAAATAAATGCCTTCTATACACCTCAAACATTCACTCTATAATGGAAGATTGTTGTTTTTCGCAATATTTTTGAAATTTGGGCTCTTTTACTAACATTAACACTTGCGCTGAGGCATCTTTATGCTCATTTCGTGTCTTTAATGATTTATTCTGGGTTTTATTTTGTTTATTTGATGAAAAAGAACAACAACACACACCATGGAAACATTTTTGTTTGATTTGGGTCGAGTGAGAATTTCACCTAGAACCCAAACGGGGGGGTATTGGCACTTTCCATGGAAAAATGTGAAAAATTAAAATTTCTAAAAATGAAATAAATGCCTTCTATACACCTCAAACATTCACTCTATAATGGAAGATTGTTGTTTTTCGCAATATTTTTTGAAATTTGGGCCATTTTACTAACATTAACACTTGCGCTGAGGCATCTTTTATGCTCATTTCTTGTCTTTAACGATTTATTCCTGGTTTTATTTTGTTTATTTGACGAAAATGAACAACAATACACACCATGGAAAAATTTTGTTTGATTTGTCACGAGTGAGAATTTCACCTAGAACCCAAAGGGGGGGGTATTGGCACTTTCCATGGAAAAATAAGAAATATTAAAATTTCTAAAAATGAAATAAATGCCTTCTATACACCTCAAACATTCACTCTATAATGGAAGATTGTTGTTTTTCGCAATATTTTTTTAAATTTGGGCTCTTTTACTAACATTAACACTTGCGATGAGGCATCTTTTATGCTCATTTCTTGTCTTTAATGATTTATTCTGGGTTTTATTTTGTTTATTTGATGAAAATGAAACACAATACACACCATGGAAACATTTTTGTTTGTTTTTTGTTGATTGAGAATTTCACCTAGAAAAGGGCGGGGTATTGGCACTTTTCATGGAAAAATAAGAAATAATAAAATTTCTAAAAATGAAATAAATGCCTTCGATACACCTCAAACATTCACTCTATAATGGAAGATCGTTGTTTTTCGCAATATTTTTTGAAATTTCGGCTCTTTTACTAACATTAACACTTGCGGTGAGGCATCTTTTATGCTCATTTCTTGTCTTAAATGATTTATTCTGGGTTTTATTTTGTTTATATGATGAAAATGAAAAACAATACACACCATGGAAACATTTTTGTTTGATTTGTGTCGAGTGAGAATTTCACCTAGAACCCAAAACGGGAGGTATTGGCACTTTTCATGGAAAAATGCGAAATTTTAAAATTTCTAAAAATAAAATAAATGCCTTCGATACACCTCAAACATTCACTCTATAATGGAAGATTGTTTTTTTCGCAATATTTTTTGAAATTCGGGCTCTTTTACTAACATTAACACTTGCGCTGAGGCATCTTTTATGCTCATTTCTTGTCTTTAATGATTTATTCTGGGTTTTATTTTGTTTATTTGAGGAAAATGAACAAAAATACTCAACATGGAAACATTTTTGTTTGATTTGTGTCGAGTGAGAATTTCACCTAGAACCCAAAGGGGAAAGTTTTGGCACTTTTCATGGAAAAATGTGAAAAATTAAAATTTCTAAAAATGAAATGAATGCCTTATATACACCTCAAACATTCACTCTATAATGGAAGATTGTTCTTTTTCGCAATATTTTTTGAAATTTGGGCTCTTTTACTAACATTAACACTTGCGCTGAGGCATCTTTTATGCTCTTTTCTTGTCTTAAATGATTTATTCTGGGTTTTATTTTGTTTATTTGATGAAAATGAACAAGAATACACATTATGGAAAAATTTTTGTTTGTTTTTTGTCGAGTGAGAATTTCACCTAGAACCCAAAGGGGGGGGTATTGGAACTTTTCATGGAAAAATGTGAAAAATTAAAATTTCTAAAAATGAAATAAATGCCTTCTATACACCTCAAACATTCACTCTATAATGGAAGATTGTTTTTTTCGCAATATTTTTTGAAATTCGGGCTCTTTTACTAACATTAACACTTGCGCTGAGGCATCTTTTATGCTCATTTCTTGTCTTTAATGATTTATTCTGGGTTTTATTTTGTTTATTTGAGGAAAATGAACAACAATACACACCATGGAAACATTTTTGTTTGATTTGTGTCCAGTAAGAATTTAACCTAGAACCAAAAGGGGGGGGGTATTGGCACTTTTCATAGAAAAATGTGAAATTTTAAAATTTCTAAAAATAAAATAAATGCCTTCTATACACCTCAAACATTTACTCTGTAATGGAAGATTGTTGTTTTTCGCAATATTTTTTGAAATTTGGGCTCTTTTACTAACATTAACACTTGCGCTGAGGCATCTTTTATGCTCATTTCTTGTATTAAATGATTTATTCTGGGTTTTATTTTGTTTATTTGAGGAAAATGAACAACAATACACACCATGGAAACATTTTTGTTTGATTTGTGTCGAGTGAGAATTTCACCTAGAACCCAAAGGGGAAGTTATTGGCACTTTTCATGGAAAAATGTGAAAAATTAATATTTCTAAAAATGAAATAAATGCCTTCGATACACCTCAAACAATCACTCTATAATGGAAGATAGTTTTTTTGGCAATATTTTTTGAAATTTGGGCTCTTTTACTAACATTAACACTTGCGCTGAGGCATCTTTTATGCTCATTTCTTGTCTTAAATGATTCATTCTGGGTTTTATTTTGTTTATTTGATGAAAATGAACAACAATACACACTCTGGAAACATTTTTGTTTGTTTTTTGTCGAATGAGAATTTCACCTAGAAAAGGGCGGGGTATTGGCACTTTTCATGGAAAAATGTGAAAAATTAAAATTTCTAAAAATGAAATAAAACTCTTCTATACACCTCAAACATTCACTCTTTAATGGAAGATTGTTATTTTTCGCAATATTTTTTGAAATTTGGGCTCTTTTACTAACATTAACACTTGCGCTGAGGCATCTTTTATGCTCATTTCTTGTCTTTAATGATTTATTCTGGGTTTTATTTTGTTTATTTGATGAAAATGAACAACAATACACACCATGGAAACATTTTTGTTTGATTTGTGTCTAGTGAGAATTTCACCTAGAACCCAAAGGGGAAGGTATTGGCACTTTTCATGGAAAAATGTGAAAAATGAAAAATTCAAAAAATGAAATAAATGCCTTCGATACACCTCAAACATTCACTCTATAATGGAAGATTGTTGTTTTTCGCAATATTTTTTGAAATATTGGCTCTTTTACTAACATAAACACTTGCGCTGAGGCATCTTTTATGCTCATTTCTTGTCTTTAATGATTTATTCTGGGTTTTATTTTGTTTATTTGATGAAAATGAACAACACTACACACCATGGAAACATTTTTGTTTGATTTGTGTAGCGTGAGAAATTCACCTAGAACCCAAACGGGGGGGGTATTGGCACTTTTCATGGGAAAATGTGAAAAATTAAAATTTCTAAAAATGAAATAAATGCCTTCTACACACCTCAAACATTCACTCTATTATGGAAGATTGTTGTTTTTCGCAATATTTTTTGAAATTTGGGCTCTTTTACTACCCATAACACTTGCGCTGAGGCATATTTTATGCTCATTTCTTGTCTTTAATGATTTATTCTGGGTTTTATTTTGTTTATTTGATGAAAATGATCAACAATACACACCATGGAAACATTTTTGTTTGATTTGTGTCGATTGAGAATTTAACCTTAAACCAAAAGGGGGGGTATTGGCACTTTTCATGGAAAAATGTGAAAAATTAAAATTTCTAAAATTGAAATAAATGCCTTCTATACACCTCAAACATTCACTCTATAATGGAAGATTGTTGCTTTTCGCAATATTTTTTGAAATTTGGGCTCTTTTACTAACATTAACACTTGCGCTGAGGCATCTTTTATTCTCATTTCTTGTCTTTAATGATTTATTCTGGGTTTTATTTTGTTTATTTGATGAAAATGAACAACAATACACACCATGGAAACATTTTTGTTTTATTTGTGTCGAGTTAGAATTTCACCTAGAACCCAAAGGGGGGGTATTGGCACTTTTCATGGAAAAATGTGAAAAATTAAAATTTCTAAAAATGAAATAAATGCCTTCTATACACCTCAAACATTCACTCTATAATGGAAGATTGTTGTTTTTCGCAATATTTTTTGAAATTTGGGCTCTTTTACTAACATTAACACTTGCGCTGAGGCATCTTTTATGCTCATTTCTTGTCTTTAATGATTTATTCTGGGTTTTATTTTGTTTATTTGATGAAAATGAACAACAATACACACCATGGAAACATTTTTGTTTGATTTGTGTCTAGTGAGAATTTCACCTAGAACCCAAAGGTAGGTTATTGGCACTTTTCATGGAAAAATGTGAAAAATTAAAATTTCTAAAAATGAAATATATGCCTTCTATACACCTCAAACATTTACTCTGTAATGGAAGATTGTTGTTTTTCGCAATATTTTTTGAAATTTGGGCTCTTTTACTAACATTAACACTTGCGCTGAGGCATCTTTTATGCTCATTTCTTGTATTAAATGATTCATTCTGGGTTTTATTTTGTTTATTTGATGAAAATGAACAACAATACACACTATGGAAACATTTTTGTTTGTTTTTTGTCGAATGAGAATTTCACCTAGAAAAGGGCGGGGTATTGGCACTTTTCATGGAAAAATGTGAAAAATTAAAATTTCTAAAAATGAAATAAAACTCTTCTATACACCTCAAACATTCACTCTTTAATGGAAGATTGTTATTTTTCGCAATATTTTTTGAAATTTGGGCTCTTTTACTAACATTAACACTTGCGCTGAGGCATCTTTTATGCTCATTTCTTGTCTTTAATGATTTATTCTGGGTTTTATTTTGTTTATTTGATGAAAATGAACAACAATACACACCATGGAAACATTTTTGTTTGATTTGTGTCTAGTGAGAATTTCACCTAGAACCCAAAGGGGAAGGTATTGGCACTTTTCATGGAAAAATGTGAAAAATGAAAAATTCAAAAAATGAAATAAATGCCTTCGATACACCTCAAACATTCACTCTATAATGGAAGATTGTTGTTTTTCGCAATATTTTTTGAAATATTGGCTCTTTTACTAACATAAACACTTGCGCTGAGGCATCTTTTATGCTCATTTCTTGTCTTTAATGATTTATTCTGGGTTTTATTTTGTTTATTTAATGAAAATGAACAACACTACACACCATGGAAACATTTTTGTTTGATTTGTGTAGCGTGAGAAATTCACCTAGAACCCAAACGGGGGGGGTATTGGCACTTTTCATGGGAAAATGTGAAAAATTAAAATTTCTAAAAATGAAATAAATGCCTTCTACACACCTCAAACATTCACTCTATAATGGAAGATTGTTGTTTTTCGCAATATTTTTTGAAATTTGGGCTCTTTTACTACCCATAACACTTGCGCTGAGGCATATTTTATGCTCATTTCTTGTCTTTAATGATTTATTCTGGGTTTTATTTTGTTTATTTGATGAAAATGATCAACAATACACACCATGGAAACATTTTTGTTTGATTTGTGTCGAGTGAGAATTTAACCTTAAACCAAAAGGGGGGGTATTGGCACTTTTCATGGAAAAATGTGAAAAATTAAAATTTCTAAAATTGAAATAAATGCCTTCTATACACCTCAAACATTCACTCTATAATGGAAGATTGTTGCTTTTCGCAATATTTTTTGAAATTTGGGCTCTTTTACTAACATTAACACTTGCGCTGAGGCATCTTTTATTCTCATTTCTTGTCTTTAATGATTTATTCTGGGTTTTATTTTGTTTATTTGATGAAAATGAACAACAATACACACCATGGAAACATTTTTGTTTTATTTGTGTCGAGTTAGAATTTCACCTAGAACCCAAAGGGGGGGGTATTGGCACTTTTCATGGAAAAATGTGAAAAATTAAAATTTCTAAAAATGAAATAAATGCCTTCTATACACCTCAAACATTCACTCTATAATGGAAGATTGTTGTTTTTCGCAATATTTTTTGAAATTTGGGCTCTTTTACTAACATTAACACTTGCGCTGAGGCATCTTTTATGCTCATTTCTTGTCTTTAATGATTTATTCTGGGTTTTATTTTGTTTATTTGATGAAAATGAACAACAATACACACCATGGAAACATTTTTGTTTGATTTGTGTCTAGTGAGAATTTCACCTAGAACCCAAAGGTAGGTTATTGGCACTTTTCATGGAAAAATGTGAAAAATTAAAATTTCTAAAAATGAAATATATGCCTTCTATACACCTCAAACATTCACTCTATAATGGAAGATTGTTGTTTTTCGCAATATTTTTTGAAATATTGGCTCTTTTACTAACATAAACACTTGAGCTGAGGCATCTTTTATGCTCATTTCTTGTCTTTAATGATTTATTCTGGGTTTTATTTTGTTTATTTGATGAAAATGAACAACAATACACACCATGGAAACATTTTTGTTTGATTTGTGTAGCGTGAAAAATTCACCTAGAACCCAAACGGGGGGGTATTGGCACTTTCCATGGAAAAATGTGAAAAATTAAAATTTCTAAAAATGAAATAAATGCCTTCTATACACCTCAAACATTCACTCTATAATGGAAGATTGTTGTTTTTCGCAATATTTTTTGAAATTTGGGCCATTTTACTAACATTAACACTTGCGCTGAGGCATCTTTTATGCTCATTTCTTGTCTTTAACGATTTATTCCTGGTTTTATTTTGTTTATTTGACGAAAATGAACAACAATACACACCATGGAAAAATTTTGTTTGATTTGTGACGAGTGAGAATTTCACCTAGAAATCAAAGGGGGGGTATTGGCACTTTCCATGGAAAAATAAGAAATATTAAAATTTCTAAAAATGAAATAAATGCCTTCTATACACCTCAAACATTCACTCTATAATGGAAGATTGTTGTTTTTCGCAATATTTTTTGAAATTTGGGCTCTTTTACTAACATTAACATTTGCGCTGAGGCATCTTTTATGCTCATTTCTTGTCTTTAATGATTTATTCTGGGTTTTATTTTGTTTATTTGATGAAAATGAAACACAATACACACCATGGAAACATTTTTGTTTGTTTTTTGTTGATTGAGAATTTCACCTAGAAAAGGGCGGGGTATTGGCACTTTTCATGGAAAAATAAGAAATAATAAAATTTCTAAAAATGAAATAAATGCCTTCGATACTCCTCAAACATTCACTCTATAATGGAAGATCGTTGTTTTTCGCAATATTTTTTGAAATTTCGGCTCTTTTACTAACATTAACACTTGCGGTGAGGCATCTTTTATGCTCATTTCTTGTCTTAAATGATTTATTCTGGGTTTTATTTTGTTTATATGATGAAAATGAAAAACAATACACACCATGGAAACATTTTTGTTTGATTTGTGTCGAGTGAGAATTTCACCTAGAACCCAAAAGGGGAGGTATTGGCACTTTTCATGGAAAAATGCGAAATTTTAAAATTTCTAAAAATAAAATAAATGCCTTCGATACACCTCAAACATTCACTCTATAATGGAAGATTGTTTTTTTCGCAATATTTTTTGAAATTCGGGCTCTTTTACTAACATTAACACTTGCGCTGAGGCATCTTTTATGCTCATTTCTTGTCTTTAATGATTTATTCTGGGTTTTATTTTGTTTATTTGAGGAAAATGAACAAAAATACTCACCATGGAAACATTTTTGTTTGATTTGTGTCGAGTGAGAATTTCACCTAGAACCCAAAGGGGAAAGTATTGGCACTTTTCATGGAAAAATGTGAAAAATTAAAATTTCTAAAAATGAAATGAATGCCTTACATACACCTCAAACATTCACTCTATAATGGAAGATTGTGGTTTTTCGCAATATTTTTTGAAATTTGGGCTCTTTTACTAACATTAACACTTGCGCTGAGGCATCTTTTATGCTCTTTTCTTGTCTTAAATGATTTATTCTGGGTTTTATTTTGTTTATTTGATGAAAATGAACAACAATACACATTATGGAAAAATTTTTGTTTGCTTTTTGTCGAGTGAGAATTTCACCTAGAACCCAGAGGGGGGGGGGTATTGAAACTTTTCATGGAAAAATGTGAAAAATTAAAATTTCTAAAAATGAAATAAATGCCTTCTATACACCTCAAACATTCACTCTATAATGGAAGATTGTTTTTTTCGCAATATTTTTTGAAATTCGGGCTCTTTTACTAACATTAACATTTGCGCTGAGGCATCTTTTATGCACATTTCTTGTCTTTAATGATTTATTCTGGGTTTTATTTTGTTTATTTGAGGAAAATGAACAACAATACACACCATGGAAACATTTTTGTTTGATTTGTGTCCAGTAAGAATTTAACCTAGAACCAAAAGGGGGGGGGGTATTGGCACTTTTCATAGAAAAATGTGAAATTTTAAAATTTCTAAAAATAAAATAAATGCCTTCTATACACCTCAAACATTTACTCTGTAATGGAAGATTGTTGTTTTTCGCAATATTTTTTGAAATTTGGGCTCTTTTACTAACATTAACACTTGCGCTGAGGCATCTTTTATGCTCATTTCTTGTATTAAATGATTTATTCTGGGTTTTATTTTGTTTATTTGATGAAAATGAACAACAATACACACCATGGAAACATTTTTGTTTGATTTGTGTCGAGTGAGAATTTCACCTAGAACCCAAAGGGGAAGGTATTGGCACTTTTCATGGAAAAATGTGAAAAATTAATATTTCTAAAAATGAAATAAATGCCTTCGATACACCTCAAACAATCACTCTATAATGGAAGAAAGTTTTTTTGGCAATATTTTTTGAAATTTGGGCTCTTTTACTAACATTAACACTTGCGCTGAGGCATCTTTTATGCTCATTTCTTGTCTTAAATGATTTATTCTGGGTTTTATTTTGTTTATTTGATGAAAATGAACAACAATACACACTATGGAAACATTTTTGTTTGTTTTTTGTCGAATGAGAATTTCACCTAGAAAAGGGCGGGGTATTGGCACTTTTCATGGAAAAATGTGAAAAATTAAAATTTCTAAAAATGAAATAAAACTCTTCTATACACCTCAAACATTCACTCTTTAATGGAAGATTGTTATTTTTCGCAATATTTTTTGAAATTTGGGCTCTTTTACTAACATTAACACTTGCGCTGAGGCATCTTTTATGCTCATTTCTTGTCTTTAATGATTTATTCTGGGTTTTATTTTGTTTATTTGATGAAAATGAACAACAATACACACCATGGAAACATTTTTGTTTGATTTTTGTCTAGTGAGAATTTCACCTAGAACCCAAAGGGGAAGGTATTGGCACTTTTCATGGAAAAATGTGAAAAATGAAAAATTCAAAAAATGAAATAAATGCCTTCGATACACCTCAAACATTCACTCTATAATGGAAGATTGTTGTTTTTCGCAATATTTTTTGAAATATTGGCTCTTTGACTAACATAAACACTTGCGCTGAGGCATCTTTTATGCTCATTTCTTGTTTTTAATGATTTATTCTGGGTTTTATTTTGTTTATTTGATGAAAATGAACAACAATACACACCATGGAAACATTTTTGTTTGATTTGTGTAGCGTGAGAAATTCACCTAGAACCCAAACGGGGGTGGTATTGGCACTTTTCATGGAAAAATGTGAAAAATTAAAATTTCTAAAAATGAAATAAATGCTTTCTATACACCTCAAACATTCACTCTATAATGGAAGATTGTAGTTTTTCGCAATATTTTTTGAAATTTTTTGCTCTTTTACTAAAATTAACACTTGCGCTGAGGCATCTTTTATGCTCATTTCTTGTCTTTAATGATTTATTGTGGATTTTATTTTGTTTATTTGATGAAAATGAACAACAATACACACCATGAAAACATTTTTGTTTGATTTGTGTAGAGTGAGATTTTCACCTAGAACCCAAAGGGGAGGGTATTGGCACTTTTCATGGAAAAATGTGAAAAATTAAAATTTCTAAAAATGAAATAAATGCCTTCTATACACCTCAAACATTCACTCTATAATGGAAGATTGTTGTTTTTCGCAATATTTTTTGAAATTTGGGCTCTTTTACTACCCATAACACTTGCGCTGAGGCATCTTTTATGCTCATTTCTTGTCTTTAATGATTTATTCTGGGTTTTATTTTGTTTATTTGATGAAAATAATCAACAATACACACCATGGAAACATTTTTGTTTGATTTGTGTCGAGTGAGAATTTAACCTTAAACCAAAAGGGGGGGTATTGGCACTTTTCATGGAAAAATGTGAAAAATTAAAATTTCTAAAAATGAAATAAATGCCTTCTATACACCTCAAACATTCACTCTATAAAGGAAGATTGTTGTTTTTCGCAATATTTTTTGAAATTTGGGCTCTTTTACTAACATTAACACTTGCGCTGAGGCATCTTTTATGCTCATTTCTTGTATTAAATGATTTATTCTGGGTTTTATTTTGTTTATTTGAGGAAAATGAACAACAATACACACCATGGAAACATTTTTGTTTGATTTGTGTCGAGTGAGATGTTCACCTAGAACCCAAAGGGGAGGGTATTGGCACTTTTCATGGAAAAATGTGAAAAATTAAAATTTCTAAAAATGAAATAAATGCCTTCTATACACCTCAAACATTCACTCTATAATGGTAGATTGTTGTTTTTCGCAAAATTTTTGAAATTTGGGCTCTTTTACTAACATTAACACTTGCGCTGAGGCATCTTTTATGCTCATTTCTTGTATTAAATGATTTATTCTGGGTTTTATTTTGTTTATTAGAGGAAAATGAACAACAATACACACCATGGAAACATTTTTGTTTGATTTGTGTAGCGTGAGAAATTCACCTAGAACCCAAACGGGGGGGTATTGGCACTTTCCATTGAAAAATGTGAAAAATTAAAATTTCTAAAAATGAAATAAATGCCTTCTATACACCTCAAACATTCACTCTATAATGGAAGATTGTTGTTTTTCGCAATATTTTTTGAAATTTGGGCCATTTTACTAACATTAACACTTGCGCTGAGGCATCTTTTATGCTCATTTCTTGTCTTTAACGATTTATTCCTGGTTTTATTTTGTTTATTTGACGAAAATGAACAACAATACACACCATGGAAAAATTTTGTTTGATTTGTGACGAGTGAGAATTTCACCTAGAACCCAAAGGGGGGGGTATTGGCACTTTCCATGGAAAAATAAGAAATATTAAAATTCTAAAAATGAAATAAATGCCTTCTATACACCTCAAATATTCACTCTATAATGGAAGATTGTTGTTTTTCGCAATATTTTTTGAAATTTGGGCTCTTTTACTAACATTAACATTTGCGCTGAGGCATCTTTTATAATCATTTCTTGTCTTTAATGATTTATTCTGGGTTTTATTTTGTTTATTTGATGAAAATGAAACACAATACACACCATGGAAACATTTTTGTTTGTTTTTTGTTGATTGAGAATTTCACCTAGAAAAGGGCGGGGTATTGGCACTTTTCATGGAAAAATAAGAAATAATAAAATTTCTAAAAATGAAATAAATGCCTTCGATACACCTCAAACATTCACTCTATAATGGAAGATCGTTGTTTTTCGCAATATTTTTTGAAATTTCGGCTCTTTTACTAACATTAACACTTGTGGTGAGGCATCTTTTATGCTCATTTCTTGTCTTAAATGATTTATTCTGGGTTTTATTTTGTTTATATGATGAAAATGAAAAACAATACACACCATGGAAACATTTTTGTTTGATTTGTGTCGAGTGAGAATTTCACCTAGAACCCAAAAGGGGAGGTATTGGCACTTTTCATGGAAAAATGCGAAATTTTAAAATTTCTAAAAATAAAATAAATGCCTTCGATACACCTCAAACATTCACTCTATAATGGAAGATTGTTTTTTTCGCAATAGTTTTTGAAATTCGGGCTCTTTTACTAACATTAACACTTGCGCTGAGGCATCTTTTATGCTCATTTCTTGTCTTTAATGATTTATTCCGGGTTTTATTTTGTTTATTTGAGGAAAATGAACAAAAATACTCACCATGGAAACATTTTTGTTTGATTTGTGTCGAGTGAGAATTTCACCTAGAACCCAAAGGGGAAGGTATTGGCACTTTTCATGGAAAAATGTGAAAAATTAAAATTTCTAAAAATGAAATGAATGCCTTACATACACCTCAAACATTCACTCTATAATGGAAGATTGTGGTTTTTCGCAATATTTTTTGAAATTTGGGCTCTTTTACTAACATTAACACTTGCGCTGAGGCATCTTTTATGCTCTTTTCTTGTCTTAAATGATTTATTCTGGGTTTTATTTTGTTTATTTGATGAAAATGAACAACAATACACATTATGGAAAAATTTTTGTTTGTTTTTTGTCGAGTGAGAATTTCACCTAGAACCCAAAGGGGTATTGAAACTTTTCATGGAAAAATGTGAAAAATTAAAATTTCTAAAAATGAAATAAATGCCTTCTATACACCTCAAACATTCACTCTATAATGGAAGATTGTTTTTTTCGCAATATTTTTTGAAATTCGGGCTCTTTTACTAACATTAACACTTGCGCTGAGGCATCTTTTATGCACATTTCTTGTCTTTAATGATTTATTCTGGGTTTTATTTTGTTTATTTGAGGAAAATGAACAACAATACACACCATGGAAACATTTTTGTTTGATTTGTGTCCAGTAAGAATTTAACCTAGAACCAAAAGGGGGGGGGGGTATTGGCACTTTTCATAGAAAATTGTGAAATTTTAAAATTTCTAAAAATAAAATAAATGCCTTCTATACACCTCAAACATTTACTCTGTAATGGAAGATTGTTGTTTTTCGCAATATTTTTTGAAATTTGGGCTCTTTTACTAACATTAACACTTGCGCTGAGGCATCTTTTATGCTCATTTCTTGTATTAAATGATTTATTCTGGGTTTTATTTTGTTTATATGATGAAAATGAAAAACAATACACACCATGGAAACATTTTTGTTTGATTTGTGTCGAGTGAGAATTTCACCTAGAACCCAAAAGGGGAGGTATTGGCACTTTTCATGGAAAAATGCGAAATTTTAAAATTTCTAAAAATAAAATAAATGCCTTCGATACACCTCAAACATTCACTCTATAATGGAAGATTGTTTTTTTCGCAATATTTTTTGAAATTCGGGCTCTTTTACTAACATTAACACTTGCGCTGAGGCATCTTTTATGCTCATTTCTTGTCTTTAATGATTTATTCTGGGTTTTATTTTGTTTATTTGAGGAAAATGAACAAAAATACTCACCATGGAAACATTTTTGTTTGATTTGTGTCGAGTGAGAATTTCACCTAGAACCCAAAGGGGAAAGTATTGGCACTTTTCATGGAAAAATGTGAAAAATTAAAATTTCTAAAAATGAAATGAATGCCTTACATACACCTCAAACATTCACTCTATAATGGAAGATTGTGGTTTTTCGCAATATTTTTTGAAATTTGGGCTCTTTTACTAACATTAACACTTGCGCTGAGGCATCTTTTATGCTCTTTTCTTGTCTTAAATGATTTATTCTGGGTTTTATTTTGTTTATTTGATGAAAATGAACAACAATACACATTATGGAAAAATTTTTGTTTGCTTTTTGTCGAGTGAGAATTTCACCTAGAACCCAGAGGGGGGGGGGTATTGAAACTTTTCATGGAAAAATGTGAAAAATTAAAATTTCTAAAAATGAAATAAATGCCTTCTATACACCTCAAACATTCACTCTATAATGGAAGATTGTTTTTTTCGCAATATTTTTTGAAATTCGGGCTCTTTTACTAACATTAACATTTGCGCTGAGGCATCTTTTATGCACATTTCTTGTCTTTAATGATTTATTCTGGGTTTTATTTTGTTTATTTGAGGAAAATGAACAACAATACACACCATGGAAACATTTTTGTTTGATTTGTGTCCAGTAAGAATTTAACCTAGAACCAAAAGGGGGGGGGGTATTGGCACTTTTCATAGAAAAATGTGAAATTTTAAAATTTCTAAAAATAAAATAAATGCCTTCTATACACCTCAAACATTTACTCTGTAATGGAAGATTGTTGTTTTTCGCAATATTTTTTGAAATTTGGGCTCTTTTACTAACATTAACACTTGCGCTGAGGCATCTTTTATGCTCATTTCTTGTATTAAATGATTTATTCTGGGTTTTATTTTGTTTATTTGATGAAAATGAACAACAATACACACCATGGAAACATTTTTGTTTGATTTGTGTCGAGTGAGAATTTCACCTAGAACCCAAAGGGGAAGGTATTGGCACTTTTCATGGAAAAATGTGAAAAATTAATATTTCTAAAAATGAAATAAATGCCTTCGATACACCTCAAACAATCACTCTATAATGGAAGAAAGTTTTTTTGGCAATATTTTTGAAATTTGGGCTCTTTTACTAACATTAACACTTGCGCTGAGGCATCTTTTATGCTCATTTCTTGTCTTAAATGATTTATTCTGGGTTTTATTTTGTTTATTTGATGAAAATGAACAACAATACACACTATGGAAACATTTTTGTTTGTTTTTTGTCGAATGAGAATTTCACCTAGAAAAGGGCGGGGTATTGGCACTTTTCATGGAAAAATGTGAAAAATTAAAATTTCTAAAATGAAATAAAACTCTTCTATACACCTCAAACATTCACTCTTTAATGGAAGATTGTTATTTTTCGCAATATTTTTTGAAATTTGGGCTCTTTTACTAACATTAACACTTGCGCTGAGGCATCTTTTATGCTCATTTCTTGTCTTTAATGATTTATTCTGGGTTTTATTTTGTTTATTTGATGAAAATGAACAACAATACACACCATGGAAACATTTTTGTTTGATTTTTGTCTAGTGAGAATTTCACCTAGAACCCAAAGGGGAAGGTATTGGCACTTTTCATGGAAAAATGTGAAAAATGAAAAATTCAAAAAATGAAATAAATGCCTTCGATACACCTCAAACATTCACTCTATAATGGAAGATTGTTGTTTTTCGCAATATTTTTTGAAATATTGGCTCTTTGACTAACATAAACACTTGCGCTGAGGCATCTTTTATGCTCATTTCTTGTTTTTAATGATTTATTCTGGGTTTTATTTTGTTTATTTGATGAAAATGAACAACAATACACACCATGGAAACATTTTTGTTTGATTTGTGTAGCGTGAGAAATTCACCTAGAACCCAAACGGGGGTGGTATTGGCACTTTTCATGGAAAAATGTGAAAAATTAAAATTTCTAAAAATGAAATAAATGCTTTCTATACACCTCAAACATTCACTCTATAATGGAAGATTGTAGTTTTTCGCAATATTTTTTGAAATTTTTTGCTCTTTTACTAAAATTAACACTTGCGCTGAGGCATCTTTTATGCTCATTTCTTGTCTTTAATGATTTATTGTGGATTTTATTTTGTTTATTTGATGAAAATGAACAACAATACACACCATGAAAACATTTTTGTTTGATTTGTGTAGAGTGAGATTTTCACCTAGAACCCAAAGGGGAGGGTATTGGCACTTTTCATGGAAAAATGTGAAAAATTAAAATTTCTAAAAATGAAATAAATGCCTTCTATACACCTCAAACATTCACTCTATAATGGAAGATTGTTGTTTTTCGCAATATTTTTTGAAATTTGGGCTCTTTTACTACCCATAACACTTGCGCTGAGGCATCTTTTATGCTCATTTCTTGTCTTTAATGATTTATTCTGGGTTTTATTTTGTTTATTTGATGAAAATAATCAACAATACACACCATGGAAACATTTTTGTTTGATTTGTGTCGAGTGAGAATTTAACCTTAAACCAAAAGGGGGGGTATTGGCACTTTTCATGGAAAAATGTGAAAAATTAAAATTTCTAAAAATGAAATAAATGCCTTCTATACACCTCAAACATTTACTCTATAAAGGAAGATTGTTGTTTTTCGCAATATTTTTTGAAATTTGGGCTCTTTTACTAACATTAACACTTGCGCTGAGGCATCTTTTATGCTCATTTCTTGTATTAAATGATTTATTCTGGGTTTTATTTTGTTTATTTGAGGAAAATGAACAACAATACACACCATGGAAACATTTTTGTTTGATTTGTGTCGAGTGAGATGTTCACCTAGAACCCAAAGGGGAGGGTATTGGCACTTTTCATGGAAAAATGTGAAAAATTAAAATTTCTAAAAATGAAATAAATGCCTTCTATACACCTCAAACATTCACTCTATAATGGTAGATTGTTGTTTTTCGCAAAATTTTTTGAAATTTGGGCTCTTTTACTAACATTAACACTTGCGCTGAGGCATCTTTTATGCTCATTTCTTGTATTAAATGATTTATTCTGGGTTTTATTTTGTTTATTAGAGGAAAATGAACAACAATACACACCATGGAAACATTTTTGTTTGATTTGTGTAGCGTGAGAAATTCACCTAGAACCCAAACGGGGGGGTATTGGCACTTTCCATTGAAAAATGTGAAAAATTAAAATTTCTAAAAATGAAATAAATGCATTCTATACACCTCAAACATTCACTCTATAATGGAAGATTGTTGTTTTTCGCAATATTTTTTGAAATTTGGGCCATTTTACTAACATTAACACTTGCGCTGAGGCATCTTTTATGCTCATTTCTTGTCTTTAACGATTTATTCCTGGTTTTATTTTGTTTATTTGACGAAAATGAACAACAATACACACCATGGAAAAATTTTGTTTGATTTGTGACGAGTGAGAATTTCACCTAGAACCCAAAGGGGGGGGTATTGGCACTTTCCATGGAAAAATAAGAAATATTAAAATTTCTAAAAATGAAATAAATGCCTTCTATACACCTCAAATATTCACTCTATAATGGAAGATTGTTGTTTTTCGCAATATTTTTTGAAATTTGGGCTCTTTTACTAACATTAACATTTGCGCTGAGGCATCTTTTATAATCATTTCTTGTCTTTAATGATTTATTCTGGGTTTTATTTTGTTTATTTGATGAAAATGAAACACAATACACACCATGGAAACATTTTTGTTTGTTTTTTGTTGATTGAGAATTTCACCTAGAAAAGGGCGGGGTATTGGCACTTTTCATGGAAAAATAAGAAATAATAAAATTTCTAAAAATGAAATAAATGCCTTCGATACACCTCAAACATTCACTCTATAATGGAAGATCGTTGTTTTTCGCAATATTTTTTGAAATTTCGGCTCTTTTACTAACATTAACACTTGTGGTGAGGCATCTTTTATGCTCATTTCTTGTCTTAAATGATTTATTCTGGGTTTTATTTTGTTTATATGATGAAAATGAAAAACAATACACACCATGGAAACATTTTTGTTTGATTTGTGTCCGAGTGAGAATTTCACCTAGAACCCAAAAGGGGAGGTATTGGCACTTTTCATGGAAAAATGCGAAATTTTAAAATTTCTAAAAATAAAATAAATGCCTTCGATACACCTCAAACATTCACTCTATAATGGAAGATTGTTTTTTTCGCAATAGTTTTTGAAATTCGGGCTCTTTTACTAACATTAACACTTGCGCTGAGGCATCTTTTATGCTCATTTCTTGTCTTTAATGATTTATTCCGGGTTTTATTTTGTTTATTTGAGGAAAATGAACAAAAATACTCACCATGGAAACATTTTTGTTTGATTTGTGTCGAGTGAGAATTTCACCTAGAACCCAAAGGGGAAGGTATTGGCACTTTTCATGGAAAAATGTGAAAAATTAAAATTTCTAAAAATGAAATGAATGCCTTACATACACCTCAAACATTCACTCTATAATGGAAGATTGTGGTTTTTCGCAATATTTTTTGAAATTTGGGCTCTTTTACTAACATTAACACTTGCGCTGAGGCATCTTTTATGCTCTTTTCTTGTCTTAAA
>NW_027287523.1:0-52682 GCF_022747635.1 Hetaerina americana
CCTCGAAAGTTTTTTTGAAAGCCTATTAGTTTTAACTGTAAATTTGTGTGACTCTTTTCATTTCCCAACGGCAGTTATTGGGAAAATTTTCGTATTCATACGTTTTTCTTGCAAACAAAATTTTTCATCCGCAGTACCGGGATGAGAAATTTGTGATTCAATTGTGGCGTTTAGTTTTTACCTCAGCGGTTTTTTAAAGTTTAAAATTCATTGAATGAATATTTTGTCGCCTCTCTTCCTTTAAAGGCAGTCGCTGTTATAAAAGTTTCGTTTATATACTTATTTTTTAAACATAATAATTTTCCTCGGCAGTCCCGGGATTAAAAATTTCGCGAATCAATTCTTGTCTAAATTTTTCTTCCAAGTGCTTTTTTAAAAGCTTTTCATTCATCAAATGAAAATTTGTTCTTTTTTACCATTCAAAACGGTCGTTTTTGAGAAAATGTAAACATTAAACGTATTTTTTGAAAGCATAAAGTTTTCCAGCCGCAGTCCCGGGATGAGAAATTTCGTGATTCAAGCGACTCGTTTTGTTGTTCCCCCCGAGGGTTTTTTAAAAAGACTGTTAGTTTTAATTGTAAATTTGTGTTACTCTTTTCATTTCCAAACGGCAGTTATTGGGAAAACTTTCGTATTCAAAAGTATTTCTATCAAACATAAAATTTTTCATCCGCAGTACCGGGATGAGAAATTTTGTGATTGAATTGTGGCGTTTAGTTTTAAACCTCAGCGGTTTTTTTGAAGCTTAAAATTCATTGAATGAATATTTGGTCGCCTTTCTTCCTTTCAAAGCACTCGCTATTATAAAAGTTTCGTTAATATACGTATTTTTTAAACATAATAATTTTCCTCCGCAGTCCCGGGATGAGTAATTTCGCGAATCAATTTTCGTGTAAGTTTTTCTTCCAAGTGCTTTTTTAAAGGCTCTTCATTCATCAAATGAAAATTTGTTCCTTTCTTTACCTTTCAAAACGGTCGTTTTTGAGAAAATGGTATCATTTATACGTATTTCTCGCAAGCATAACGTTTTCCAGCCGCAGTCCCGGGATGAGAAATTTCGTGATTCAAGCGACTCGTTTAGTTGTTCCCCCGAGGGTTTTTTAAAAAGACTGTTAGTTTTAATTGTAAATTTGTGTGACTCTTTTCATTTCCAAACGGCAGTTATTGGGAAAATTTTCGTATTCATACGTTTTTCTTGCAAACAAAATTTTTCATCCGCAGTACCGGGATGAGAAATTTTGTGATTGAATTGTGGCGTTTAGTTTTAACCTCAGCGGTTTTTTTGAAGCTTAAAATTCATTGAATGAATATTTGGTCGCCTTTCTTCCTTTCAAAGCACTCGCTATTATAAAAGTTTCGTTAATATACGTATTTTTTAAACATAATAATTTTCCTCCGCAGTCCCGGGATGAGTAATTTCGCGAATCAATTTTCGTGTAAGTTTTTCTTCCAAGTGCTTTTTTAAAGGCTCTTCATTCATCAAATGAAAATTTGTTCCTTTCTTTACCTTTCAAAACGGTCGTTTTTGAGAAAATGGTATCATTTATACGTATTTCTTGCAAGCATAACGTTTTCCAGCCGCAGTCCCGGGATGAGAAATTTCGTGATTCAAGCGACTCGTTTAGTTGTTCCCCCGAGGGTTTTTTAAAAAGACTGTTAGTTTTAATTGTAAATTTGTGTGACTCTTTTCATTTCCAAACGGCAGTTATTGGGAAAATTTTCGTATTCATACGTTTTTCTTGCAAACAAAAGTTTTCATCCGCAGTATCGGGATGAGAAATTTTGTGATTGAATTGTGGCGTTTAGTTTTTACCTCAACGGTTTTTTAAATCTTAAAATTCATTGAATGAATATTTGGTTGCCTCCCTTCCTTTCAAAGCAGTCGCTGTTATAAAAGTTTCGTTAATATACGTACTTTTTAAACATAATAATATTCCTCCGCAGTCCCGGGATGAGAAATTTCGTGAATCAATTTTCGTGTAAGTTTTTCTTCCAAGTATTTTTCTAAAAGCTTTTCATTCATCAAATGAAAATTTGTTCTTTCTTTACCATTCAAAACGGTCGTTTTTGAGAAAATGGTATCATTTATACGTATTTCTTGCAAGCATAACGTTTTCCAGCCGCAGTCCCGGGATGAGAAATTTCTTGATTCAAGCGACTCGTTTCGTTGTTCCCCCGAGGTTTTTTTGAAAGCCTATTAGTTTTAACTGTAAATTTGTGTGACCCTTTTAACTTCCAAACGGCAGTTATTGAGAAAATTTTCGTATTCATACGTATTTCTTGCAAACAAAATTTTCATCCGCAGTACCGGGATGAGGAATTTTGAGATTCAATTGTGGCGTTTAGTTTTTACCTCAGCGGTTTTTTAAAGCTTAAAATGCATTGAATGGATATTTGGTCGCCTCTCTTCCTTTAGGGGCAGTCGCTGATATGAAAGTTTCGTTTATATACTTATTTTTTAAACATAATAATTTTCCTCCGCAGTCTCGGGATGAAAAATATCGCGAATCAATTTTCGTGTTTTTTCTTCCAAGTGCTTTTTTAAAAGCTTTTCATTCATCAAATGAAAATTTGGTCTTTCTTTACCATTCAAAACGGTCGTTTTTGAGAAAATGGTATCATTTATACGTATTTCTTGCAAGCATAATATTTTCCAGCCGCAGTCCCGGGATGAGAAATGTCTTGATTCAAGCGACTCGTTTCGTTGTTCCCCCGAAGGTTTTTTTGAAAGCCTATTAGTTTTAACTGTAAATTTGTGTGACTCTTTTCATTTCCCAACGGCAGTTATTGGGAAAATTTTCGTATTCATACGTTTTTCTTGCAAACAAAATTTTTCATCCGCAATACCGGGATGAGAAATTTGGTGATTCAATTGTGGCGTTTAGTTTTTACCTCAGCGGTTTTTTAAAGTTTAAAATTCATTGAATGAAATTTTTTTGCCTCTCTTCCTTTAAAGGCAGTCGCTGTTATAAAAGTTTCGTTAATATACTTATTTTTTAAACATAATAATTTTCCTCCGCAGTCCCGGGATTAAAAATTTCGCGAATCAATTCTTGTCTAAATTTTTCTTCCAAGTGCTTTTTAAAAGCTTTTCATTCATCAAATGAAAATTTGTTCTTTCTTTACCATTCAAAACGGTCGTTTTTGAGATAATGGTATCATTTTTACGTATTTTTTGCAAGCATTAAGTTTTCCAGCCGCAGTCCCGGGATGAGAAATTTCGTGATTCAAGCGACTCGTTTAGTTGTTCCCCCGAGGGTTTTTTAAAAAGGCTGTTAGTTTTAATTGTAAATTTGTGTGACTCTTTTCATTTCCAAACGGCAGTTATTGGGAAGATTTTCGTATTCATACGTTTTTCTTGCAAACAAAATTTTTCATCCGCAGTATCGGGATGAGAAATTTTGTGATTCAATTGTGGCGTTTAGTTTTTACCTCAGCGGTTTTTTAAAGCTTAAAATTCATTGAATGAATATTTTGTCGCCTCTCTTCCTTTAAAGGCAGTCGGTGTTATAAAAGTTTCGTTAATATACTTATTTTTTAAACATAATAATTTTCCTCCGCAGTCCCGGAATGAAACATTTCGCGAATCAATTCTTGTCTAAATTTTTCTTCCAAGTGCTTTTTTAAAAGCTTTTCATTCATCAAATGAAAATTTGTTCTTTTTTACAATTCAAAACGGTCGTTTTTGAGAAAATGTAATCATTAAACGTATTTTTTGAAAGCATAAAGTTTTCCAGCCGCAGTCCCGGGATGAGAAATTTCGTTATTCAAGCGACTCGTTTTGTTGTTCCCCCGAGGGTTTTTCAAAAAGACTGTTAGTTTTAATTGTAAATTTGTGTTACTCTTTTCATTTCAAAACGGCAGTTATTGGGAAAACTTTCGTATTCAAAAGTATTTCTATCAAACATAAAATTTTTCATCCGCAGTACCGGGATGAGAAATTTTGTGATTGAATTGTGGCGTTTAGTTTTAACCTCAGCGGTTTTTTTGAAGCTTAAAATTCATTGAATGAATATTTGGTCGCCTTTCTTCCTTTCAAAGCACTCGCTATTATAAAAGTTTCGTTAATATACGTATTTTTTAAACATAATAATTTTCCTCCGCAGTCCCGGGATGAGTAATTTCGCGAATCAATTTTCGTGTAAGTTTTTCTTCCAAGTGCTTTTTTAAAGGCTCTTCATTCATCAAATGAAAATTTGTTTCTTTCTTTACCTTTCAAAACGGTCGTTTTTGAGAAAATGGTATCATTTATACGTATTTCTTGCAAGCATAACGTTTTCCAGCCGCAGTCCCGGGATGAGAAATTTCGTGATTCAAGCGACTCGTTTAGTTGTTCCCCCGAGGGTTTTTTAAAAAGACTTAGTTTTAATTGTAAATTTGTGTGACTCTTTTCATTTCCAAACGGCAGTTATTGGGAAAATTTTCGTATTCATACGTTTTTCTTGCAAACAAAATTTTTCATCCGCAGTACCGGGATGAGAAATTTTGTGATTGAATTGTGGCGTTTAGTTTTTACCTCAGCGGTTTTTTAAATCTTAAAATTCATTGAATGAATATTTGGTCGCCTCTCTTCCTTTAAGGGCAGTCGCTGATAAAAAAATTTCGTTTATATACTTATTTTTTAAACATAATCATTTTCCTCCGCAGTCTCGGGATGAAAAATATCGCGAATCAATTTTCGTGTTTTTCTTCAAAGTGCTTTTTTAAAAGCTTTTCATTCATCAAATGAAAATTTGGTCTTTCTTTACCATTCAAAACGCACGTTTTTGAGAAAATGGTATCATTTATACGTATTTCTTGCAAGCATAATATTTTCCAGCCGCAGTCCCGGGATGAGAAATGTCTTGATTCAAGCGACTCGTTTCGTTGTTCCCCCGAAGGTTTTTTTGAAAGCCTATTAGTTTTAACTGTAAATTTGTGTGACTCTTTTCATTTCCCAACGGCAGTTATTGGGAAAATTTTCGTATTCATACGTTTTTCTTGCAAACAAAATTTTTCATCCGCAGTACCGGGATGAGAAATTTTATGATTCAATTGTGGCGTTTAGTTTTTACCTCAGCGGTTTTTTAAAGTTTAAAAATCATTGAATGAATATTTTGTCGCCTCTCTTCCTTTAAAGGCAGTCGCTGTTATAAAAGTTTCGTTAATATACTTATTTTTTAAACATAATAATTTTCCTCCGCAGTCCCGGGATGAGTAATTTCGCGAATCAATTTTCGTGTAAGTTTTTCTTCCAAGTGCTTTTTTAAAGGCTCTTCATTCATCAAATGAAAATTTGTTCCTTTCTTTACCTTTCAAAACGGTCGTTTTTGAGAAAATGGTATCATTTATACGTATTTCTTGCAAGCATAACGTTTTCCAGCCGCAGTCCCGGGATGAGAAATTTCGTGATTCAAGCGACTCGTTTAGTTGTTCCCCCGAGGGTTTTTTTGGAAGCCTGTTAGTTTTAATTGTAAATTTGTTTGACTCTTTTCATTTCCAAACGGCAGTTATTCAGAAAATTTTCGTATTCAAACTTATTTCTTGCAAACAAAATTTTTCATCCGCAGTACCGGGATGAGAAATTTTGTGATTCAATTGTGGCGTTTAGTTTTACCTCAGTGGTTTTTTAAAGCTTAAAATTCATTGAATGAATATTTTGTGGCCTCTCTTCCTTTATGGCAGTCGCTGTTATAAAAGTTTCGTTAATATACTTATTTTTTAAACATAATAATTTTCCTCCGCAGTCCCGGGATGAAAAATTTCGCGAATCAATTCTTGTCTAAATTTTTCTTCGAAGTGCTTTTTTAAAAGCTTTTCATTCATCAAATGAAAATTTAATCTTTCTATACCATTCAAAACGGTCGTTTTTGAGAAAATGGTATCATTTATACGTATTTTTTGCAAACATAAAGTTTTCTAGCCGCAGTCCCGGGATGAGAAATTTCGTGATTCAAGCGACTCGTTTAGTTGTTCCCCCGAGGGTTTTTTATAAAGACTGTTAGTTTTAATTGTAAATTTGTGTTACTCTTTTCATTTCCAAACGGCAGTTATTGGGAAAACTTTCGTATTCAAAGGTATTTCTTGCAAACATAAAATTTTTCATCCGCAGTAACGGGATGAGAAATTTTGTGATTGAATTGTGGTGTTTAGTTTTTACCTCAGCGGTTTTTTAAATCTTAAAATTCATTGAATGAATATTTGGTTGCCTCCCTTCCTTTCAAAGCAGTCGCTGTTATAAAAGTTTCGTTAATATACGTACTTTTTAAACATAATAATTTTCCTCCGCAGTCCCGGGATGAGAAATTTCGTGAATCAATTTTCGTGTAAGTTTTTCTTCCAAGTATTTTTCTAAAAGCTTTTCATTCATCAAATGAAAATCTGTTCTTTCTTTACCATTCAAAACGGTCGTTTTTGAGAAAATGGTATCATTTATACGTATTTCTTGCAAGCATAACGTTTTCCAGCCGCAGTCCCGGGATGAGAAATTTCGTGATTCAAGCGACTCGTTTCGTTGTTTCCCCGAGGGTTTTTTTGAAAGCCTATTAGTTTTAACTGTAAATTTGTGTGACTCTTTTCACTTCCAAACGGCAGTTATTGAGAAAATTTTCGTATTCATACGTATTTCTTGCAAACAAAATTTTCATCCGCAGTACCGGGATGAGAAATTTTGTGATTCAATTGTGGCGTTTAGTTTTTACCTCAGCGGTTTTTTTAAGCTTAAAATTCATTGAATGAATATTTGGTTGCCTCCCTTCCTTTCAAAGCAGTCGCTGTTATAAAAGTTTCGTTAATATACGTACTTTTTAAACATAATAATTTTCCTCCGCAGTCCCGGGATGAGAAATTTCGTGAATCAATTTTCGTGTAAGTTTTTCTTCCAAGTATTTTTCTAAAAGCTTTTCATTCATCAAATGAAAATTTGTTCTTTCTTTACCATTCAAAACGGTCGTTTTTGAGTAAATGGTATCATTTATACGTATTTCTTGCAAGCATAACGTTTTCCAGCCGCAGTCCCGGGATGAGAAATTCCGTGATTCAAGCGACTCGTTTCGTTGTTCCCCCGAGGGTTTTTTTGAAAGCCTATTAGTTTTAACTGTAAATTTGTGTGACTCTTTTCACTTCCAAACGGCAGTTATTGAGAAAATTTTCGTATTCATACGTATTTCTTGCAAACAAAATTTTCATCCGCAGTACCGGGATGAGAAATTTTGTGATTCAATTGTGGCGTTTAGTTTTTACCTCAGCGGTTTTTTTAAGCTTAAAATTCATTGAATGAATATTTGGTCGCCTCTCTTCCTTTAAGGGCAGTCGCTGATATGAAAGTTTCGTTTATATACTTATTTTTTAAACATAATAATTTTCCTCCGCAGTCTCGGGATGAAAAATATCGCGAATCAATTTTCGTGTTTTTCTACCAAGTGCTTTTTTAAAAGCTTTGATTCATCAAATGAAAATTTGGTCTTTCTTTACCATTAAAAACGCACGTTTTTGAGAAAATGGTATCATTTATACGTATTTTTTGAAAACATAAAGTTTTCCAGCCGCAGTCCCAGGATGAGAAATTTCGTGATTCAAGCGACTCGTTTTGTTGTTCCCCGAGGGTTTTTTAAAAAGACTGTTAGTTTTAATTGTAAATTTGTGTTACTCTTTTCATTTCCAAACGGCAGTTATTGGGAAAACTTTCGTATTCAAAAGTATTTCTATCAAACATAAAATTTTTCATCCGCAGTACCGGGATGAGAAATTTTGTGATTGAATTGTGGCGTTTAGTTTTTACCTCAGCGGTTTTTTTAAGCTTAAAATTCATTGAATGAATATTTGGTTGCCTCCCTTCCTTTCAAAGCAGTCGCTGTTATAAAAGTTTCGTTAATATACGTACTTTTTAAACATAATAATTTTCCTCCGCAGTCCCGGGATGAGTAATTTCGCGAATCAATTTTCGTGTAGGTTTTTCTTCCAAGTGCTTTTTAAAAGGCTCTTCATTCATCAAATGAAAATTTGTTCCTTTCTTTACCTTTCAAAACGGTCGTTTTTGAGAAAATGGTATCATTTATACGTATTTCTTGCAAGCATAACGTTTTCCAGCCGCAGTCCCTGGATGAGAAATTTCGTGATTCAAGCAACTCGTTTAGTTGTTCCCCCAAGGGTTTTTTTGGAAGCCTGTTAGTTTTAATTGTAAATTTGTGTAACTCTTTTCATTTCCAAACGGCAGTTATTCAGAAAATTTTCGTATTCAAACTTATTTCTTGCAAACAAAATTTTTCATCCGCAGTACCGGGATGAGAAATTTTGTGATTCAATTGTGGCGTTTAGTTTTTACCCAAGCGGTTTTTTAAATCTTAAAATTCATTGAATGAATTTTTGGTTGCCTCCCTTCCTTTCAAAGCAGTCGCTGTTATAAAAGTTTCGTTAATATACGTACTTTTTAAACATAATAATTTTCCTCCGCAGTCCCGGGATGAGAAATTTCGTGAATCAATTTTCGTGTATGTTTTTCTTCCAAGTATTTTTCTAAAAGTTTTCATTCATCAAATGAAAATTTGTTCTTTCTTTACCATTCAAAACGGTCGTTTTTGAGAAAATGGTATCATTTATACGTATTTCTTGCAAGCATAACGTTTTCCAGCCGCAGTCCCGGGATGAGAAATTTCGTGATTCAAGCGACTCGTTTCGTTGTTCCCCCGAGGGTTTTTTTGAAAGCCTATTAGTTTTAACTGTAAATTTGTGTGACTCTTTTCACTTCCAAACGGCAGTTATTGAGAAAATTTTCGTATTCATACGTATTTCTTGCAAACAAAATTTTCATCCGCAGTACCGGGATGAGAAATTTTGTGATTCAATTGTGGCGTTTAGTTTTTACCTCAGCGGTTTTTTAAATCTTAAAATTCATTGAATGAATATTTGGTTGCCTCCCTACCTTTCAAAGCAGTCGCTGTTATAAAAGTTTCGTTAATATACGTACTTTTTAAACATAATAATTTTCCTCCGCAGTCCCGGGATGAGAAATTTCGTGAATCAATTTTCGTGTAAGTTTTTCTTCCAAGTATTTTTCTAAAAGCTTTTCATTCATCAAATGAAAATTTGTTCTTTCTTTACCATTCAAAACGGTCGTTTTTGAGAAAATGTAATCATTAAACGTATTTTTTGAAAGCATTAAGTTTTCCAGCCGCAGTCCCGGGATGAGAAATTTCGTGATTCAAGCGACTCGTTTTGTTGTTCCCCCGAGGGTTTTTTAAAAAGACTGTTAGTTTTAATTGTAAATTTGTGTTACTCTTTTCATTTCCAAATGGCAGTTATTGGGAAAACTTTCGTATTCAAAAGTATTTCTATCAAAAAATAAAATTTTTCATCCGCAGTACCGGGATGAGAAATTTTGTGATTGAATTGTGGCGTTTAGTTTTAACCTTAGCGGTTTTTTTGAAGCTTAAAATTCATTGAATGAATATTTGGTCGCCTTTCTTCCTTTCAAAGCACTCGCTATTATAAAAGTTTCGTTAATATACGTATTTTTTAAACATAATAATTTCCTCCGCAGTCCCGGGATGAGTAATTTCGCGAATCAATTTTCGTGTAAGTTTTTCTTCCAAGTGCTTTTTTAAAGGCTCTTTATTCATCAAATGAAAATTTGTTCCTTTCTTTACCTTTCAAAACGGTCGTTTTTGAGAAAATGGTATCATTTATACGTATTTCTTGCAAGCATAACGTTTTCCAGCCGCAGTCCCGGGATGAGAAATTTCGTGATTCAAGCGAATCGTTTAGTTGTTCCCCCGAGGGTTTTTTTGGAAGCCTGTTAGTTTTAATTGTAAATTTGTTTGACTCTTTTCATTTCCAAACGGCAGTTATTCAGAAAATTTTCGTATTCAAACTTATTTCTTGCAAACAAAATTTTTCATCCGCAGTACCGGGATGAGAAATTTTGTGATTCAATTGTGGCGTTTAGTTTTACCTCAGCGGTTTTTTAAAGCTTAAAATTCATTGAATGAATATTTTGTGGCCTCTCTTCCTTTAAAGGCAGTCGCTGTTATAAAAGTTTCGTTAATATACTTATTTTTTAAACATAATAATTTTCCTCCGCAGTCCCGGGATGAAAAATTTCGCGAATCAATTCTTGTCTAAATTTTTCTTCGAAGTGCTTTTTTAAAAGCTTTTCATTCATCAAATGAAAATTTATTCTTTCTATACCATTCAAAACGGTCGTTTTTGAGAAAATGGTATCATTTATACGTATTTTTTGCAAACATAAAGTTTTCTAGCCGCAGTCCCGGGATGAGAAATTTCGTGATTCAAGCGACTCGTTAGTTGTTCCCCCGAGGGTTTTTTATAAAGACTGTTAGTTTTAATTGTAAATTTGTGTTACTCTTTTCATTTCCAAACGGCAGTTATTGGGAAAACTTTCGTATTCAAAGGTATTTCTTGCAAACAAAATTTTTCATCCGCAGTAACGGGATGAGAAATTTTGTGATTGAATTGTGGCGTTTAGTTTTTACCTCAGCGGTTTTTTAAATCTTAAAATTCATTGAATGAATATTTGGTTGCCTCCCTTCCTTTCAAAGCAGTCGCTGTTATAAAAGTTTCGTTAATATACGTACTTTTTAAACATAATAATTTTCCTCCGCAGTCCCGGGATGAGAAATTTCGTGAATCAATTTTCGTGTAAGTTTTTCTTCCAAGTATTTTTCTAAAAGCTTTTCATTCATCAAATGAAAATTTGTTCTTTCTTTACCATTCAAAACGGTCGTTTTTGAGAAAATGGTATCATTTATACGTATTTCTTGCAAGCATAACGTTTTCCAGCCGCAGTCCCGGGATGAGAAATTTCGTGATTCAAGCGACTCGTTTCGTTGTTCCCCCGAGGGTTTTTTTGAAAGCCTATTAGTTTTAACTGTAAATTTGTGTGACTCTTTTCACTTCCAAACGGCAGTTATTGAGAAAATTTTCGTATTCATACGTATTTCTTGCAAACAAAATTTTCATCCGCAGTACCGGGATGAGAAATTTTGTGATTCAATTGTGGCGTTTAGTTTTTACCTCAGCGGTTTTTTTAAGCTTAAAATTCATTGAATGAATATTTGGTCGCCTCTCTTCCTTTAAGGGCAGTCGCTGATATGAAAGTTTCGTTTATATACTTATTTTTTAAACATAATAATTTTCCTCCGCAGTCTCGGGATGAAAAATATCGCGAATCAATTTTCGTGTTTTTCTACCAAGTGCTTTTTTAAAAGCTTTTCATTCATCAAATGAAAATTTGGTCTTTCTTTACCATTAAAAACGCACGTTTTTGAGAAAATGGTATCATTTATACGTATTTTTTGAAAACATAAAGTTTTCCAGCCGCAGTCCCAGGATGAGAAATTTCGTGATTCAAGCGACTCGTTTTGTTGTTCCCCCGAGGGTTTTTTAAAAAGACTGTTAGTTTTAATTGTAAATTTGTGTTACTCTTTTCATTTCCAAACGGCAGTTATTGGGAAAACTTTCGTATTCAAAAGTATTTCTATCAAACATAAAATTTTTCATCCGCAGTACCGGGATGAGAAATTTTGTGATTGAATTGTGGCGTTTAGTTTTTACCTCAGCGGTTTTTTTAAGCTTAAAATTCATTGAATGAATATTTGGTTGCCTCCCTTCCTTTCAAAGCAGTCGCTGTTATAAAAGTTTCGTTAATATACGTACTTTTTAAACATAATAATTTTCCTCCGCAGTCCCGGGATGAGTAATTTCGCGAATCAATTTTCGTGTAGGTTTTTCTTCCAAGTGCTTTTTAAAAGGCTCTTCATTCATCAAATGAAAATTTGTTCCTTTCTTTACCTTTCAAAACGGTCGTTTTTGAGAAAATGGTATCATTTATACGTATTTCTTGCAAGCATAACGTTTTCCAGCCGCAGTCCCGGGATGAGAAATTTCGTGGTTCAAGCAACTCGTTTAGTTGTTCCCCCGAGGGTTTTTTTGGAAGCCTGTTAGTTTTAATTGTAAATTTGTGTTACTCTTTTCATTTCCAAACGGCAGTTATTCAGAAAATTTTCGTATTCAAACTTATTTCTTGCAAACAAAATTTTTCATCCGCAGTACCGGGATGAGAAATTTTGTGATTCAATTGTGGCGTTTAGTTTTTACCTCAGCGGTTTTTTAAATCTTAAAATTCATTGAATGAATATTTGGTTGCCTCCCTTCCTTTCAAAGCAGTCGCTGTTATAAAAGTTTCGTTAATATACGTACTTTTTAAACATAATAATTTTCCTCCGCAGTCCCGGGATGAGAAATTTCGTGAATCAATTTTCGTGTAAGTTTTTCTTCCAAGTATTTTTCTAAAAGCTTTTCATTCATCAAATGAAAATTTGTTCTTTCTTTACCATTCAAAACGGTCGTTTTTGAGAAAATGGTATCATTTATACGTATTTCTTGCAAGCATAACGTTTTCCAGCCGCAGTCCCGGGATGAGAAATTTCGTGATTCAAGCGACTCGTTTCGTTGTTCCCCCGAGGGTTTTTTTGAAAGCCTATTAGTTTTAACTGTAAATTTGTGTGACTCTTTTCACTTCCAAACGGCAGTTATTGAGAAAATTTTCGTATTCATACGTATTTCTTGCAAACAAAATTTTCATCCGCAGTACCGGGATGAGAAATTTTGTGATTCAATTGTGGCGTTTAGTTTTTACCTCAGCGGTTTTTTTAAGCTTAAAATTCATTGAATGAATATTTGGTCGCCTCTCTTCCTTTAAGGGCAGTCGCTGATATGAAAGTTTCGTTTATATACTTATTTTTTAAACATAATAATTTTCCTCCGCAGTCTCGGGATGAAAAATATCGCGAATCAATTTTCGTGTTTTTCTACCAAGTGCTTTTTTAAAAGCTTTTCATTCATCAAATGAAAATTTGGTCTTTCTTTACCATTAAAAACGCACGTTTTTGAGAAAATGGTATCATTTATACGTATTTTTTGAAAACATAAAGTTTTCCAGCCGCAGTCCCAGGATGAGAAATTTCGTGATTCAAGCGACTCGTTTTGTTGTTCCCCCGAGGGTTTTTTAAAAAGACTGTTAGTTTTAATTGTAAATTTGTGTTACTCTTTTCATTTCCAAACGGCAGTTATTCAGAAAATTTTCGTATTCAAACTTATTTCTTGCAAACAAAATTTTTCATCCGCAGTACCGGGATGAGAAATTTTGTGATTCAATTGTGGCGTTTAGTTTTTACCTCAGCGGTTTTTTAAATCTTAAAATTCATTGAATGAATATTTGGTTGCCTCCCTTCCTTTCAAAGCAGTCGCTGTTATAAAAGTTTCGTTAATATACGTACTTTTTAAACATAATAATTTTCCTCCGCAGTCCCGGGATGAGAAATTTCGTGAATCAATTTTCGTGTAAGTTTTTCTTCCAAGTATTTTTCTAAAAGCTTTTCATTCATCAAATGAAAATTTGTTCTTTCTTTACCATTCAAAACGGTCGTTTTTGAGAATATGGTATCATTTATACGTATTTCTTGCAAGCATAACGTTTTCCAGCCGCAGTCCCGGGATGAGAAATTTTGTGATTCAAGCGACTGGTTTCGTTGTTCCCCCGAGGGTTTTTTTGAAAGCCTATTAGTTTTAACTGTAAATTTGTGTGACTCTTTTCACTTCCAAACGGCAGTTATTGAGAAAATTTTCGTATTCATACGTATTTCTTGCAAACAAAATTTTCATCCGCAGTACCGGGATGAGAAATTTTGTGATTCAATTGTGGCGTTTAGTTTTTACCTCAGCGGTTTTTTAAATCTTAAAATTCATTGAATGAATATTTGGTTGCCTCCCTACCATTCAAAGCAGTCGCTGTTATAAAAGTTTCGTTAATATACGTACTTTTTAAACATAATAATTTTCCTCCGCAGTCCCGGGATGAGAAATTTCGTGAATCAATTTTCGTGTAAGTTTTTCTTCCAAGTATTTTTCTAAAAGCTTTTCATTCATCAAATGAAAATTTGTTCTTTCTTTACCATTCAAAACGGTCGTTTTTGAGAAAATGTAATCATTAAACGTATTTTAGGAAAGCATAAAGTTTTCCAGCCGCAGTCCCGGGATGAGAAATTTCGTGATTCAAGCGACTCGTTTTGTTGTTCCCCCGAGGGTTTTTTAAAAAGACTGTTAGTTTTAATTGTAAATTTGTGTTACTCTTTTCATTTCCAAATGGCAGTTATTGGGAAAACTTTCGTATTCAAAAGTATTTCTATCAAACATAAAATTTTTCATCCGCAGTACCGGGATGAGAAATTTTGTGATTGAATTGTGGCGTTTAGTTTTGACCTCAGCGGTTTTTTTGAAGCTTAAAATCCATTGAATGAATATTTGGTCGCCTTTCTTCCTTTCAAAGCACTCGCTATTATAAAAGTTTCGTTAATATACGTATTTTTTAAACATAATAATTTCCTCCGCAGTCCCGGGATGAGTAATTTCGCGAATCAATTTTCGTGTAAGTTTTTCTTCCAAGTGCTTTTTAAAAGGCTCTTCATTCATCAAATGAAAATTTGTTCCTTTCTTTACCTTTCAAAACGGTCGTTTTTGAGAAAATGGTATCATTTATACGTATTTCTTGCAAGCATAACGTTTTCCAGCCGCAGTCCCGGGATGAGAAATTTCGTGATTCAAGCGACTCGTTTAGTTGTTCCCCCGAGGGTTTTTTTGGAAGCCTGTTAGTTTTAATTGTAAATTTGTTTGACTCTTTTCATTTCCAAACGGCAGTTATTCAGAAAATTTTCGTATTCAAACTTATTTCTTGAAAACAAAATTTTTCATCCGCAGTACCGGGATGAGAAATTTTGTGATTCAATTGTGGCGTTTAGTTTTACCTCAGCGGTTTTTTAAAGCTTAAAATTCATTGAATGAATATTTTGTGGCCTCTCTTCCTTTAAAGGCAGTCGCTGTTATAAAAGTTTCGTTAATATACTTATTTTTTAAACATAATAATTTTCCTCCGCAGTCCCGGGATGAAAAATTTCGCGAATCAATTCTTGTCTAAATTTTTCTTCGAAGTGCTTTTTTAAAAGCTTTTCATTCATCAAATGAAAATTTAATCTTTCTATACCATTCAAAACGGTCGTTTTTGAGAAAATGGTATCATTTATACGTATTTTTTGCAAACATAAAGTTTTCTAGCCGCAGTCCCGGGATGAGAAATTTCGTGATTCAAGCGACTCGTTTAGTTGTTCCCCCGAGGGTTTTTTATAAAGACTGTTAGTTTTAATTGTAAATTTGTGTTACTCTTTTCATTTCCAAACGGCAGTTATTGGGAAAACTTTCGTATTCAAAGGTATTTCTTGCAAACATAACATTTTTCATCCGCAGTAACGGGATGAGAAATTTTGTGATTGAATTGTGGCGTTTAGTTTTTACCTCAAAGGTTTTTTAAATCTTAAAATTCATTGAATGAATATTTGGTTGCCTTCCTTCCTTTCAAAGCAGTCGCTGTTATAAAAGTTTCGTTAATATACGTACTTTTTAAACATAATAATTTTCCTCCGCAGTCCCGGGATGAGAAATTTCGTGAATCAATTTTTGTGTAAGTTTTTCTTCCAAGTATTTTTCTAAAAGCTTTTCATTCATCAAATGAATATTTGTTCTTTCTTTACCATTCAAAACGGTCGTTTTTGAGAAAATGGTATCATTTATACGTATTTCTTGCAAGCATAACGTTTTCCAGCCGCAGTCCCGGGATGAGAAATTTCGTGATTCAAGCGACTCGTTTCGTTGTTCCCCCGAGGGTTTTTTTGAAAGCCTATTAGTTTTAACTGTAAATTTGTGTGACTCTTTTCACTTCCAAACGGCAGTTATTGAGAAAATTTTCGTATTCATACGTATTTCTTGCAAACAAAATTTTCATCCGCAGTACCGGGATGAGAAATTTTGTGATTCAATTGTGGCGTTTAGTTTTTACCTCAGCGGTTTTTTTAAGCTTAAAATTCATTGAATGAATATTTGGTCGCCTCTCTTCCTTTAAGGGCAGTCGCTGATATGAAAGTTTCGTTTATATACTTATTTTTTAAACATAATAATTTTCCTCCGCAGTCTCGGGATGAAAAATATCGCGAATCAATTTTCGTGTTTTTCTTCCAAGTGCTTTTTTAAAAGCTTTTCATTCATCAAATGAAAATTTGGTCTTTCTTTACCATTAAAAACGCACGTTTTTGAGAAAATGGTATCATTTATACGTATTTTTTGAAAACATAAAGTTTTCCAGCCGCAGTCCCAGGATGAGAAATTTCGTGATTCAAGCGACTCGTTTAGTTGTTCCCCCGAGGGTTTTTTAAAAAGACTGTTAGTTTTAATTGTAAATTTGTGTGACTCTTTTCATTTCCAAACGGCAGTTATTGGGAAAATTTTCGTATTCATACGTTTTTCTTGCAAACAAAATTTTTAATCCGCAGTACCGGGATGAGAAATTTTGTGATTGAATTGTGGCGTTTAGTTTTAACCTCAGCGGTTTTTTTGAAGCTTAAAATTCATTGAATGAATATTTGGTCGCCTTTCTTCCTTTCAAAGCACTCGCTATTATAAAAGTTTCGTTAATATACGTATTTTTTAAACATAATAATTTTCCTTCGCAGTCTCGGGATGAAAAATATCGCAAATCAATTTTCGTGTTTTTCTTCCAAGTGCTTTTTTAAAAGCTTTTCATTCATCAAATGAAAATTTGGTCTTTCTTTACCATTAAAAACGCACGTTTTTGAGAAAATGGTATCATTTATACGTATTTCTTGCAAGCATAATATTTTCCCGCCGCAGTCCCGGGATGAGAAATGTCTTGATTCAAGCGACTCGTTTCGTTGTTCCCCCGAAGGTTTTTTTGAAAGCCTATTAGTTTTAACTGTAAATTTGTGTGACTCTTATCATTTCCCAACGGCAGTTATTGGGAAAATTTTCGTATTCATACGTTTTTCTTGCAAACAAAATTTTTCATCCGCAGTACCGGGATGAGAAATTTTGTGATTCAATTGTGGCGTTTAGTTTTTACCTCAGCGGTTTTTTAAAGTTTAAAATTCATTGAATGAATATTTTGTCGCCTCTCTTCCTTTAAAGGCAGGCGCTGTTATAAAAATTACGTTAATATACTTATTTTTTAAACATAATAATTTTCCTCCGCAGTCCCGGGATTAAAAATTTCGCGAATCAATTCTTGTCTAAATTTTTCTTTCAAGTGCTTTTTTAAAAGCTTTTCATTCATCAAATGAAAATTTGTTCTTTCTTTACCATTCAAAACGGTCGTTTTTGAGATAATGGTATCATTTTTACGTATTTTTTGCAAGCATTAAGTTTTCCAGCCTCGGTCCCGGGATGAGAAATTTCGTGATTCAAGCGACTCGTTTAGTTGTTCCCCCGAGGGTTTTTTAAAAAGACTGTTAGTTTTAATTGTAAATTTGTGTGACTCTTTTCATTTTCAAACGGCAGTTATTGGGAAAATTTTCGTATTCATACGTTTTTCTTGCAAACAAAATTTTTCATCCGCAGTATCGGGATGAGAAATTTTGTGATTCAATTGTGGCGTTTAGTTTTTACCTCAGCGGTTTTTTAAAGCTTAAAATTCATTGAATGAATATTTTGTCGCCTCTCTTCCTTTAAAGGCAGTCGCTGTTATAAAAGTTTCGTTAATATACTTATTTTTTAAACATAATAATTTTCCTCCACAGTCCCGGAATGAAAAATTTCGCGAATCAATTCTTGTCTAAATTTTTCTTCCAAGTGCTTTTTTAAAAGCTTTTCATTCATCAAATGAAAATTTGTTCTTTTTTACCATTCAAAACGGTCGTTTTTGAGAAAATGTAATCATTAAACGTATTTTTTGAAAGCATAAAGTTTTCCAGCCGCAGTCCCGGGATGAGAAATTTCGTGATTCAAGCGACTCGTTTTGTTGTTCCCCCGAGGGTTTTTTAAAAAGACTGTTAGTTTTAATTGTAAATTTGTGTTACTCTTTTCATTTCCAAAGGGCAGTTATTGGGAAAACTTTCGTATTCAAAAGTATTTCTATCAAACGTAAATTTTTCATCCGCAGTACCGGGATGAGAAATTTTGTGATTGAATTGTGGCGTTTAGTTTTAACCTCAGCGGTTTTTTTGAAGCTTAAAATTCATTGAATGAATATTTGGTCGCCTTTCCTCCTTTCAAAGCACTCGCTATTATAAAAGTTTCGTTAATATACGTATTTTTTAAACATAATAATTTTCCTCCGCAGTCCCGGGATGAGTAATTTCGCGAATCAATTTTCGTGTAAGTTTTTCTTCCAAGTGCTTTTTTAAAGGCTCTTCATTCATCAAATGAAAATTTGTTCCTTTCTTTACCTTTCAAAACGGTCGTTTTTGAGAAAATGGTATCATTTATACGTACTTCTTGCAAGCATAACGTTTTCCAGCCGCAGTCCCGGGATGAGAAATTTCGTGATTCAAGCGACTCGTTTAGTTGTTCCCCCGAGGGTTTTTTTGGAAGCCTGTTAGTTTTAATTGTAAATTTGTTTGACTCTTTTCATTTCCAAACGGCAGTTATTCAGAAAATTTTCGTATTCAAACTTATTTCTTGCAAACAAAATTTTTCATCCGCAGTACCGGGATGAGAAATTTTGTGATTCAATTGTGGCGTTTAGTTTTTACCTCAGCGGTTTTTTAAATCTTAAAATTCATTGAATGAATATTTGGTTGCCTCCCTACCATTCAAAGCAGTCGCTGTTATAAAAGTTTCGTTAATATACGTACTTTTTAAACATAATAATTTTCCTCCGCAGTCCCGGGATGAGAAATTTCGTGATTCAAGCGACTCGTTTAGTTGTTCCCCCGAGGGTTTTTTATAAAGACTGTTAGTTTTAATTGTAAATTTGTGTTACTCTTTTCATTTCCAAACGGCAGTTATTGGGAAAACTTTCGTATTCAAAGGTATTTCTTGCAAACATAACATTTTTCATCCGCAGTAACGGGATGAGAAATTTTGTGATTGAATTGTGGCGTTTAGTTTTTACCTCAAAGGTTTTTTAAATCTTAAAATTCATTGAATGAATATTTGGTTGCCTTCCTTCCTTTCAAAGCAGTCGCTGTTATAAAAGTTTCGTTAATATACGTACTTTTTAAACATAATAATTTTCCTCCGCAGTCCCGGGATGAGAAATTTCGTGAATCAATTTTTGTGTAAGTTTTTCTTCCAAGTATTTTTCTAAAAGCTTTTCATTCATCAAATGAATATTTGTTCTTTCTTTACCATTCAAAACGGTCGTTTTTGAGAAAATGGTATCATTTATACGTATTTCTTGCAAGCATAACGTTTTCCAGCCGCAGTCCCGGGATGAGAAATTTCGTGATTCAAGCGACTCGTTTCGTTGTTCCCCCGAGGGTTTTTTTGAAAGCCTATTAGTTTTAACTGTAAATTTGTGTGACTCTTTTCACTTCCAAACGGCAGTTATTGAGAAAATTTTCGTATTCATACGTATTTCTTGCAAACAAAATTTTCATCCGCAGTACCGGGATGAGAAATTTTGTGATTCAATTGTGGCGTTTAGTTTTTACCTCAGCGGTTTTTTTAAGCTTAAAATTCATTGAATGAATATTTGGTCGCCTCTCTTCCTTTAAGGGCAGTCGCTGATATGAAAGTTTCGTTTATATACTTATTTTTTAAACATAATAATTTTCCTCCGCAGTCTCGGGATGAAAAATATCGCGAATCAATTTTCGTGTTTTTCTTCCAAGTGCTTTTTTAAAAGCTTTTCATTCATCAAATGAAAATTTGGTCTTTCTTTACCATTAAAAACGCACGTTTTTGAGAAAATGGTATCATTTATACGTATTTTTTGAAAACATAAAGTTTTCCAGCCGCAGTCCCAGGATGAGAAATTTCGTGATTCAAGCGACTCGTTTAGTTGTTCCCCCGAGGGTTTTTTAAAAAGACTTTTAGTTTTAATTGTAAATTTGTGTGACTCTTTTCATTTCCAAACGGCAGTTATTGGGAAAATTTTCGTATTCATACGTTTTTCTTGCAAACAAAATTTTTAATCCGCAGTACCGGGATGAGAAATTTTGTGATTGAATTGTGGCGTTTAGTTTTAACCTCAGCGGTTTTTTTGAAGCTTAAAATTCATTGAATGAATATTTGGTCGCCTTTCTTCCTTTCAAAGCACTCGCTATTATAAAAGTTTCGTTAATATACGTATTTTTTAAACATAATAATTTTCCTTCGCAGTCTCGGGATGAAAAATATCGCAAATCAATTTTCGTGTTTTTCTTCCAAGTGCTTTTTTAAAAGCTTTTCATTCATCAAATGAAAATTTGGTCTTTCTTTACCATTAAAAACGCACGTTTTTGAGAAAATGGTATCATTTATACGTATTTCTTGCAAGCATAATATTTTCCCGCCGCAGTCCCGGGATGAGAAATGTCTTGATTCAAGCGACTCGTTTCGTTGTTCCCCCGAAGGTTTTTTTGAAAGCCTATTAGTTTTAACTGTAAATTTGTGTGACTCTTATCATTTCCCAACGGCAGTTATTGGGAAAATTTTCGTATTCATACGTTTTTCTTGCAAACAAAATTTTTCATCCGCAGTACCGGGATGAGAAATTTTGTGATTCAATTGTGGCGTTTAGTTTTTACCTCAGCGGTTTTTTAAAGTTTAAAATTCATTGAATGAATATTTTGTCGCCTCTCTTCCTTTAAAGGCAGGCGCTGTTATAAAAATTACGTTAATATACTTATTTTTTAAACATAATAATTTTCCTCCGCAGTCCCGGGATTAAAAATTTCGCGAATCAATTCTTGTCTAAATTTTTCTTTCAAGTGCTTTTTTAAAAGCTTTTCATTCATCAAATGAAAATTTGTTCTTTCTTTACCATTCAAAACGGTCGTTTTTGAGATAATGGTATCATTTTTACGTATTTTTTGCAAGCATTAAGTTTTCCAGCCTCGGTCCCGGGATGAGAAATTTCGTGATTCAAGCGACTCGTTTAGTTGTTCCCCCGAGGGTTTTTTAAAAAGACTGTTAGTTTTAATTGTAAATTTGTGTGACTCTTTTCATTTTCAAACGGCAGTTATTGGGAAAATTTTCGTATTCATACGTTTTTCTTGCAAACAAAATTTTTCATCCGCAGTATCGGGATGAGAAATTTTGTGATTCAATTGTGGCGTTTAGTTTTTACCTCAGCGGTTTTTTAAAGCTTAAAATTCATTGAATGAATATTTTGTCGCCTCTCTTCCTTTAAAGGCAGTCGCTGTTATAAAAGTTTCGTTAATATACTTATTTTTTAAACATAATAATTTTCCTCCACAGTCCCGGAATGAAAAATTTCGCGAATCAATTCTTGTCTAAATTTTTCTTCCAAGTGCTTTTTTAAAAGCTTTTCATTCATCAAATGAAAATTTGTTCTTTTTTACCATTCAAAACGGTCGTTTTTGAGAAAATGTAATCATTAAACGTATTTTTTGAAAGCATAAAGTTTTCCAGCCGCAGTCCCGGGATGAGAAATTTCGTGATTCAAGCGACTCGTTTTGTTGTTCCCCCGAGGGTTTTTTAAAAAGACTGTTAGTTTTAATTGTAAATTTGTGTTACTCTTTTCATTTCCAAAGGGCAGTTATTGGGAAAACTTTCGTATTCAAAAGTATTTCTATCAAACGTAAATTTTTCATCCGCAGTACCGGGATGAGAAATTTTGTGATTGAATTGTGGCGTTTAGTTTTAACCTCAGCGGTTTTTTTGAAGCTTAAAATTCATTGAATGAATATTTGGTCGCCTTTCCTCCTTTCAAAGCACTCGCTATTATAAAAGTTTCGTTAATATACGTATTTTTTAAACATAATAATTTTCCTCCGCAGTCCCGGGATGAGTAATTTCGCGAATCAATTTTCGTGTAAGTTTTTCTTCCAAGTGCTTTTTTAAAGGCTCTTCATTCATCAAATGAAAATTTGTTCCTTTCTTTACCTTTCAAAACGGTCGTTTTTGAGAAAATGGTATCATTTATACGTACTTCTTGCAAGCATAACGTTTTCCAGCCGCAGTCCCGGGATGAGAAATTTCGTGATTCAAGCGACTCGTTTAGTTGTTCCCCCGAGGGTTTTTTTGGAAGCCTGTTAGTTTTAATTGTAAATTTGTTTGACTCTTTTCATTTCCAAACGGCAGTTATTCAGAAAATTTTCGTATTCAAACTTATTTCTTGCAAACAAAATTTTTCATCCGCAGTACCGGGATGAGAAATTTTGTGATTCAATTGTGGCGTTTAGTTTTTACCTCAGCGGTTTTTTAAATCTTAAAATTCATTGAATGAATATTTGGTTGCCTCCCTACCATTCAAAGCAGTCGCTGTTATAAAAGTTTCGTTAATATACGTACTTTTTAAACATAATAATTTTCCTCCGCAGTCCCGGGATGAGAAATTTCGTGAATCAATTTTCGTGTAAGTTTTTCTTCCAAGTATTTTTCTAAAAGCTTTTCATTCATCAAATAAAATTTGTTCTTTCTTTACCATTCAAAACGGTCGTTTTTGAGAAAATGTAATCATTAAACGTATTTTAGGAAAGCATAAAGTTTTCCAGCCGCAGTCCCGGGTTGAGAAATTTCGTGATTCAAGCGACTCGTTTTGTTGTTCCCCCGAGGGTTTTTTAAAAAGACTGTTAGTTTTAATTGTAAATTTGTGTTACTCTTTTCATTTCCAAATGGCAGTTATTGGGAAAACTTTCGTATTCAAAAGTATTTCTATCAAACATAAAATTTTTCATCCGCAGTACCGGGATGAGAAATTTTGTGATTGAATTGTGGCGTTTAGTTTTAACCTCAGCGGTTTTTTTGAAGCTTAAAATCCATTGAATGAATATTTGGTCGCCTTTCTTCCTTTCAAAGCACTCGCTATTATAAAAGTTTCGTTAATATACGTATTTTTTAAACATAATAATTTCCTCCGCAGTCCCGGGATGAGTAATTTCGCGAATCAATTTTCGTGTAAGTTTTTCTTCCAAGTGCTTTTTTAAAGGCTCTTCATTCATCAAATGAAAATTTGTTCCTTTCTTTACCTTTCAAAACGGTCGTTTTTGAGAAAATGGGATCATTTATACGTATTTCTTGCAAGCATTACGTTTTCCAGCCGCAGTCCCGGGATGAGAAATTTCGTGATTCAAGCGACTCGTTTAGTTGTTCCCCCGAGGGTTTTTTATAAAGACTGTTAGTTTTAATTATAAATTTGTATTACTCTTTTCATTTCCAAACGGCAGTTATTGGGAAAACTTTCGTATTCAAAGGTATTTCTTGCAAACATAAAATTTTTCATCCGCAGTAACGGGATGAGAAATTTTGTGATTGAATTGTGGCGTTTAGTTTTTACCTCAAAGGTTTTTTAAATCTTAAAATTCATTGAATGAATATTTGGTTGCCTCCCTTCCTTTCAAAGCAGTCGCTGTTATAAAAGTTTCGTTAATATACGTACTTTTTAAACATAATAATTTTCCTCCGCAGTCCCGGGATGAGAAATTTCGTGAATCAATTTTTGTGTAAGTTTTTCTTCCAAGTATTTTACTAAAAGCTTTTCATTCATCAAATGAATATTTGTTCTTTCTTTACCATTCAAAACGGTCGTTTTTGAGAAAATGGTATCATTTATACGTATTTCTTGCAAGCATAACGTTTTCCAGCCGCAGTCCCGGGATGAGAAATTTCGTGATTCAAGCGACTCGTTTCGTTGTTCCCCCGAGGGTTTTTTTGAAAGCCTATTAGTTTTAACTGTAAATTTGTGTGACTCTTTTCACTTCCAAACGGCAGTTATTGAGAAAATTTTCGTATTCATACGTATTTCTTGCAAACAAAATTTTCATCCGCAGTACCGGGATGTGAAATTTTGTGATTCAATTGTGGCGTTTAGTTTTTACCTCAGCGGTTTTTTTAAGCTTAAAATTCATTGAATGAATATTTGGTCGCCTCTCTTCCTTTAAGGGCAGTCGCTGATATGAAAGTTTCGTTTATATACTTATTTTTTAAACATAATAATTTTCCTCCGCAGTCTCGGGATGAAAAATATCGCGAATCAATTTTCGTGTTTTTCTTCCAAGTGCTTTTTTAAAAGCTTTTCATTCATCAAATGAAAATTTGGTCTTTCTTTACCATTAAAAACGCACGTTTTTGAGAAAATGGTATCATTTATACGTATTTTTTGAAAACATAAAGTTTTCCAGCCGCAGTCCCAGGATGAGAAATTTCGTGATTCAAGCGACTCGTTTAGTTGTTCCCCCGAGGGTTTTTTAAAAAGACTGTTAGTTTTAATTGTAAATTTGTGTGACTCTTTTCATTTCCAAACGGCAGTTATTGGGAAAATTTTCGTATTCATACGTTTTTCTTGCAAACAAAATTTTTAATCCGCAGTACCGGGATGAGAAATTTTGTGATTGAATTGTGGCGTTTAGTTTTAACCTCAGCGGTTTTTTTGAAGCTTAAAATTCATTGAATGAATATTTGGTCGCCTTTCTTCCTTTCAAAGCACTCGCTATTATAAAAGTTTCGTTAATATACGTATTTTTTAAACATAATAATTTTCCTCCGCAGTCTCGGGATGAAAAATATCGCAAATCAATTTTCGTGTTTTTCTTCCAAGTGCTTTTTTAAAAGCTTTTCATTCATCAAATGAAAATTTGGTCTTTCTTTACCATTAAAAACGCACGTTTTTGAGAAAATGGTATCATTTATACGTATTTCTTGCAAGCATAATATTTTCCAGCCGCAGTCCCGGGATGAGAAATGTCTTGATTCAAGCGACTCGTTTCGTTGTTCCCCCGAAGGTTTTTTTGAAAGCCTATTAGTTTTAACTGTAAATTTGTGTGACTCTTATCATTTCCCAACGGCAGTTATTGGGAAAATTTTCGTATTCATACGTTTTTCTTGCAAACAAAATTTTTCATCCGCAGTACCGGGATGAGAAATTTTGTGATTCAATTGTGGCGTTTAGTTTTTACCTCAGCGGTTTTTTAAAGTTTAAAATTCATTGAATGAATATTTTGTCGCCTCTCTTCCTTTAAAGGCAGTCGCTGTTATAAAAATTTCGTTAATATACTTATTTTTTAAACATAATAATTTTCCTCCGCAGTCCCGGGATTAAAAATTTCGCGAATCAATTCTTGTCTAAATTTTTCTTTCAAGTGCTTTTTTAAAAGCTTTTCATTCATCAAATGAAAATTTGTTCTTTTTTACCATTCAAAACGGTCGTTTTTGAGAAAATGTAATCATTAAACGTATTTTTTGAAAGCATAAAGTTTTCCAGCCGCAGTCCCGGGATGAGAAATTTCGTGATTCAAGCGACTCGTTTTGTTGTTCCCCCGAGGGTTTTTTAAAAAGACTGTTAGTTTTAATTGTAAATTTGTGTTACTCTTTTCATTTCCAAACGGCAGTTATTGGGAAAACTTTCGTATTCAAAAGTATTTCTATCAAACATAAAATTTTTCATCCGCAGTACCGGGATGAGAAATTTTGTGATTGAATTGTGGCGTTTAGTTTTAACCTCAGCGGTTTTTTTGAAGCTTAAAATTCATTGAATGAATATTTGGTCGCCTTTCCTCCTTTCAAAGCACTCGCTATTATAAAAGTTTCGTTAATATACGTATTTTTTAAACATAATAATTTTCCTCCGCAGTCCCGGGATGAGTAATTTCGCGAATCAATTTTCGTGTAAGTTTTTCTTCCAAGTGCTTTTTTAAAGGCTCTTCATTCATCAAATGAAAATTTGTTCCTTTCTTTACCTTTCAAAACGGTCGTTTTTGAGAAAATGGTATCATTTATACGTACTTCTTGCAAGCATAACGTTTTCCAGCCGCAGTCCCGGGATGAGAAATTTCGTGATTCAAGCGACTCGTTTAGTTGTTCCCCCGAGGGTTTTTTTGGAAGCCTGTTAGTTTTAATTGTAAATTTGTTTGACTCTTTTCATTTCCAAACGGCAGTTATTCAGAAAATTTTCGTATTCAAACTTATTTCTTGCAAACAAAATTTTTCATCCGCAGTACCGGGATGAGAAATTTTGTGATTCAATTGTGGCGTTTAGTTTTAACCTCAGCGGTTTTTTTGAAGCTTAAAATTCATTGAATGAATATTTGGTCGCCTTTCTTCCTTTCAAAGCACTCGCTATTATAAAAGTTTCGTTAATATACGTATTTTTTAAACATAATAATTTTCCTCCGCAGTCTCGGGATGAAAAATATCGCAAATCAATTTTCGTGTTTTTCTTCCAAGTGCTTTTTTAAAAGCTTTTCATTCATCAAATGAAAATTTGGTCTTTCTTTACCATTAAAAACGCACGTTTTTGAGAAAATGGTATCATTTATACGTATTTCTTGCAAGCATAATATTTTCCAGCCGCAGTCCCGGGATGAGAAATGTCTTGATTCAAGCGACTCGTTTCGTTGTTCCCCCGAAGGTTTTTTTGAAAGCCTATTAGTTTTAACTGTAAATTTGTGTGACTCTTATCATTTCCCAACGGCAGTTATTGGGAAAATTTTCGTATTCATACGTTTTTCTTGCAAACAAAATTTTTCATCCGCAGTACCGGGATGAGAAATTTTGTGATTCAATTGTGGCGTTTAGTTTTTACCTCAGCGGTTTTTTAAAGTTTAAAATTCATTGAATGAATATTTTGTCGCCTCTCTTCCTTTAAAGGCAGTCGCTGTTATAAAAATTTCGTTAATATACTTATTTTTTAAACATAATAATTTTCCTCCGCAGTCCCGGGATTAAAAATTTCGCGAATCAATTCTTGTCTAAATTTTTCTTTCAAGTGCTTTTTTAAAAGCTTTTCATTCATCAAATGAAAATTTGTTCTTTCTTTACCATTCAAAACGGTCGTTTTTGAGATAATGGTATCATTTTTACGTATTTTTTGCAAGCATTAAGTTTTCCAGCCGCGGTCCCGGGATGAGAAATTTCGTGATTCAAGCGACTCGTTTAGTTGTTCCCCCGAGGGTTTTTTAAAAAGACTGTTAGTTTTAATTGTAAATTTGTGTGACTCTTTTCATTTTCAAACGGCAGTTATTGGGAAAATTTTCGTATTCATACGTTTTTCTTGCAAACAAAATTTTTCATCCGCAGTATCGGGATGAGAAATTTTGTGATTCAATTGTGGCGTTTAGTTTTTACCTCAGCGGTTTTTTAAAGCTTAAAATTCATTGAATGAATATTTTGTCGCCTCTCTTCCTTTAAAGGCAGTCGCTGTTATAAAAGTTTCGTTAATATACTTATTTTTTAAACATAATAATTTTCCTCCGCAGTCCCGGAATGAAAAATTTCGCGAATCAATTCTTGTCTAAATTTTTCTTCCAAGTGCTTTTTTAAAAGCTTTTCATTCATCAAATGAAAATTTGTTCTTTTTTACCATTCAAAACGGTCGTTTTTGAGAAAATGTAATCATTAAACGTATTTTTTGAAAGCATAAAGTTTTCCAGCCGCAGTCTTGGGATGAGAAATTTCGTGATTCAAGCGACTCGTTTTGTTGTTCCCCCGAGGGTTTTTTAAAAAGACTGTTAGTTTTAATTGTAAATTTGTGTTACTCTTTTCATTTCCAAACGGCAGTTATTGGGAAAACTTTCGTATTCAAAAGTATTTCTATCAAACATAAAATTTTTCATCCGCAGTACCGGGATGAGAAATTTTGTGATTGAATTGTGGCGTTTAGTTTTAACCTCAGCGGTTTTTTTGAAGCTTAAAATTCATTGAATGAATATTTGGTCGCCTTTCCTCCTTTCAAAGCACTCGCTATTATAAAAGTTTCGTTAATATACGTATTTTTTAAACATAATAATTTTCCTCCGCAGTCCCGGGATGAGTAATTTCGCGAATCAATTTTCGTGTAAGTTTTTCTTCCAAGTGCTTTTTTAAAGGCTCTTCATTCATCAAATGAAAATTTGTTCCTTTCTTTACCTTTCAAAACGGTCGTTTTTGAGAAAATGGTATCATTTATACGTACTTCTTGCAAGCATAACGTTTTCCAGCCGCAGTCCCGGGATGAGAAATTTCGTGATTCAAGCGACTCGTTTAGTTGTTCCCCCGAGGGTTTTTTTGGAAGCCTGTTAGTTTTAATTGTAAATTTGTTTGACTCTTTTCATTTCCAAACGGCAGTTATTCAGAAAATTTTCGTATTCAAACTTATTTCTTGCAAACAAAATTTTTCATCCGCAGTACCGGGATGAGAAATTTTGTGATTCAATTGTGGCGTTTAGTTTTACCTCAGCGGTTTTTTAAAGCTTAAAATTCATTGAATGAATATTTTGTGGCCTCTCTTCCTTTTAAGGCAGTCGCTGTTATAAAAGTTTCGTTAATATACTTATTTTTTAAACATAATAATTTTCCTCCGCAGTCCCGGGATGAAAAATTTCGCGAATCAATTCTTGTCTAAATTTTTCTTCCAAGTGCTTTTTTAAAAGCTTTTCATTCATCAAATGAAAATTTGTTCTTTCTATACCATTCAAAACGGTCGTTTTTGAGAAAGTGCTATCATTTTTACGTATTTTTTGCAAACATTAAGAGTTCTAGCCGCAGTCCCGGGATGAGAAATTTCGTGATTCAAGCGACTCGTTTAGTTGTTCCCCCGAGGGTTTTTTATAAAGACTGTTAGTTTTAATTGTAAATTTGTGTTACTCTTTTCATTTCCAAACGGCAGTTATTGGGAAAACTTTCGTATTCAAAGGTATTTCTTGCAAACATAAAATTTTTCATCCGCAGTAACGGGATGAGAAATTTTGTGATTGAATTGTGGCGTTTAGTTTTTACCTCAGCGGTTTTTTAAATCTTAAAATTCATTGAATGAATATTTGGTTGCCTCCCTTCCTTTCGAAGCAGTCGCTGTTATAAAACTTTCGTTAATATACGTACTTTTTAAACATAATAATTTTCCTCCGCAGTCCCGGGATGAGAAATTTCGTGAATCAATTTTCGTGTAAGTTTTTCTTCCAAGTATTTTTCTAAAAGCTTTTCATTCATCAAATGAAAATTTGTTCTTTCTTTACCATTCAAAACGGTCGTTTTTGAGAAAATGGTATCATTTATACGTATTTCTTGCAAGCATAACGTTTTCCAGCCGCAGTCCCGGGATGAGAAATTTCATGATTCAAGCGACTCGTTTCGCGTTTCCCCCGAGGGTTTTTTTGAAAGCCTATTAGTTTTAACTGTAAATTTGTGTGACTCTTTTCACTTCCAAACGGCAGTTATTGAGAAAATTTTCGTATTCATACGTATTTCTTGCAAACAAAATTTTCATCCGCAGTACCGGGATGAGAAATTTTGTGATTCAATTGTGGCGTTTAGTTTTTACCTCAGCGGTTTTTTAAATCTTAAAATTCATTGAATGAATATTTGGTTGCCTCCCTACCTTTCAAAGCAGTCGCTGTTATAAAAGTTTCGTTAATATACGTACTTTTTAAACATAATAATTTTCCTCCGCAGTCTCGGGATGAGAAATTTCTTGAATCAATTTTCGTGTAAGTTTTTCTTCCAAGTATTTTTCTAAAAGCTTTTCATTCATCAAATGAAAATTTGTTCTTTCTTTACCATTCAAAACGGTCGTTTTTGAGAAAATGGTATCATTTATACGTATTTCTTGCAAGCATAACGTTTTCCAGCCGCAGTCCCGGGATGAGAAATTTCGTGATTCAAGCGACTCGTTTCGTTGTTCCCCCGAGGGTTTTTTTGAAAGCCTATTAGTTTTAACTGTAAATTTGTGTGACTCTTTTCACTTCCAAACGGCAGTTATTGAGAAAATTTTCGTATTCATACGTATTTCTTGCAAACAAAATTTTCATTCGCAGTACCGGGATGAGAAATTTTGTGATTCAATTGTGGCGTTTAGTTTTTACCTCAGCGGTTTTTTTAAGCTTAAAATTCATTGAATGAATATTTGGTTGCCTCCCTTCCTTTCAAAGCAGTCGCTGTTATAAAAGTTTCGTTAATATACGTACTTTTTAAACATAATAATTTTCCTCCGCAGTCCCGGGATGAGAAATTTCGTGAATCAATTTTCGTGTAAGTTTTTCTTCCAAGTATTTTTCTAAAAGCTTTTCATTCATCAAATGAAAATTTGTTCTTTCTTTACCATTCAAAACGGTCGTTTTTGAGAAAATGGTATCATTTATACGTATTTCTTGCAAGCATAACGTTTTCCAGCCGCAGTCCCGGGATGATAAATTCCGTGATTCAAGCGACTCGTTTCGTTGTTCCCCCGAGGGTTTTTTTGAAAGCCTATTAGTTTTAACTGTAAATTTGTGTGACTCTTTTCACTTCCAAACGGCAGTTATTGAGAAAATTTTCGTATTCATACGTATTTCTTGCAAACAAAATTTTCATCCGCAGTAACGGGATGAGAAATTTTGTGATTCAATTGTGGCGTTTAGTTTTTACCTCAGCGGTTTTTTTAAGCTTAAAATTCATTGAATGAATATTTGGTCGCCTCTCTTCCTTTAAGGGCAGTCGCTGATATGAAAGTTTCGTTTATATACTTATTTTTTAAACATAATAATTTTCCTCCGCAGTCTCGGGATGAAAAATATCGCGAATCAATTTTCGTGTTTTTCTTCCAAGTGCTTTTTTAAAAGCTTTTCATTCATCAAATGAAAATTTGGTCTTTCTTTACCATTAAAAACGCAGGTTTTTGAGAAAATGGTATCATTTATACGTATTTTTTGAAAACATAAAGTTTTCCAGCCGCAGTCCCAGGATGAGAAATTTCGTGATTCAAGCGACTCGTTTTGTTGTTCCCCCGAGGGTTTTTTAAAAAGACTGTTAGTTTTAATTGTAAATTTGTGTTACTCTTTTCATTTCCAAACGGCAGTTATTGGGAAAACTTTCGTATTCAAAAGTATTTCTATCAAACATAAAATTTTTCATCCGCAGTACCGGGATGAGAAATTTTGTGATTGAATTGTGGCGTTTAGTTTTTACCTCAGCGGTTTTTTTAAGCTTAAAATTCATTGAATGAATATTTGGTTGCCTCCCTTCCTTTCAAAGCAGTCGCTGTTATAAAAGTTTCGTTAATATACGTACTTTTTAAACATAATAATTTTCCTCCGCAGTCCCGGGATGAGTAATTTCGCGAATCAATTTTCGTGTAGGTTTTTCTTCCAAGTGCTTTTTAAAAGGCTCTTCATTCATCAAATGAAAATTTGTTCCTTTCTTTACCTTTCAAAACGGTCGTTTTTGAGAAAATGGTATCATTTATACGTATTTCTTGCAAGCATAACGTTTTCCAGCCGCAGTCCCGGGATGAGAAATTTCGTGATTCAAGCAACTCGTTAAGTTGTTCCCCCGAGGGTTTTTTTGGAAGCCTGTTAGTTTTAATTGTAAATTTGTGTTACTCTTTTCATTTCCAAACGGCAGTTATTCAGAAAATTTTCGTATTCAAACTTATTTCTTGCAAACAAAATTTTTCATCCGCAGTACCGGGATGAGAATTTTTGTGATTCAATTGTGGCGTTTAGTTTTTACCTCAGCGGTTTTTTAAATCTTAAAATTCATTGAATGAATATTTGGTTGCCTCCCTTCCTTTCAAAGCAGTCGCTGTTATAAAAGTTTCGTTAATATACGTACTTTTTAAACATAATAATTTTCCTCCGCAGTCCCGGGATGAGAAATTTCGTGAATCAATTTTCGTGTAAGTTTTTCTTCCAAGTATTTTTCTAAAAGCTTTTCATTCATCAAATGAAAATTTGTTCTTTCTTTACCATTCAAAACGGTCGTTTTTGAGAATATGGTATCATTTATACGTATTTCTTGCAAGCATAACGTTTTCCAGCCGCAGTCCCGGGATGAGAAATTTTGTGATTCAAGCGACTCGTTTCGTTGTTCCCCCGAGGGTTTTTTTGAAAGCCTATTAGTTTTAACTGTAAATTTGTGTGACTCTTTTCACTTCCAAACGGCAGTTATTGAGAAAATTTTCGTATTCATACGTATTTCTTGCAAACAAAATTTTCATCCGCAGTACCGGGATGAGAAATTTTGTGATTCAATTGTGGCGTTTAGTTTTTACCTCAGCGGTTTTTTAAATCTTAAAATTCATTGAATGAATATTTGGTTGCCTCCCTACCATTCAAAGCAGTCGCTGTTATAAAAGTTTCGGTAATATACGTACTTTTTAAACATAATAATTTTCCTCCGCAGTCCCGGGATGAGAAATTTCGTGAATCAATTTTCGTGTAAGTTTTTCTTCCAAGTATTTTTCTAAAAGCTTTTCATTCATCAAATGAAAATTTGTTCTTTCTTTACCATTCAAAACGGTCGTTTTTGAGAAAATGTAATCATTAAACGTATTTTTTGAAAGCATAAAGTTTTCCAGCCGCAGTCCCGGGATGAGAAATTTCGTGATTCAAGCGACTCGTTTAGTTGTTCCCCCGAGGGTTTTTTTGGAAGCCTGTTAGTTTTAATTGTAAATTTGTTTGACTCTTTTCATTTCCAAACGGCAGTTATTCAGAAAATTTTTGTATTCTAACTTATTTCTTGCAAACAAAATTTTTCATCCGCAGTACCGGGATGAGAAATTTTGTGATTCAATTGTGGCGTTTAGTTTTACCTCAGCGGTTTTTTAAAGCTTAAAATTCATTGAATGAATATTTTGTGGCCTCTCTTCCTTTAAAGGCAGTCGCTGTTATAAAAGTTTCGTTAATATACTTATTTTTTAAACATAATAATTTTCCTCCGCAGTCCCGGGATGAAAAATTTCGCGAATCAATTCTTGTCTAAATTTTTCTTCGAAGTGCTTTTTTAAAAGCTTTTCATTCATCAAATGAAAATTTAATCTTTCTATACCATTCAAAACGGTCGTTTTTGAGAAAATGGTATCATTTATACGTATTTTTTGCAAACATAAAGTTTTCTAGCCGCAGTCCCGGGATGAGAAATTTCGTGATTCAAGCGACTCGTTTAGTTGTTCCCCCGAGGGTTTTTTATAAAGACTGTTAGTTTCAATTGTAAATTTGTGTTACTCTTTTCATTTCCAAACGGCAGTTATTGGGAAAACTTTCGTATTCAAAGGTATTTCTTGCAAACATAAAATTTTTCATCCGCAGTAACGGGATGAGAAATTTTGTGATTGAATTGTGGCGTTTAGTTTTTACCTCAAAGGTTTTTTAAATCTTAAAATTCATTGAATGAATATTTGGTTGCCTCCCTTCCTTTCAAAGCAGTCGCTGTTATAAAAGTTTCGTTAATATACGTACTTTTTAAACATAATAATTTTCCTCCGCAGTCCCGGGATGAGAAATTTCGTGAATCAATTTTTGTGTAAGTTTTTTCTTCCAAGTATTTTTCTAAAAGCTTTTCATTCATCAAATGAATATTTGTTCTTTCTTTACCATTCAAAACGGTCGTTTTTGAGAAAATGGTATCATTTATACGTATTTCTTGACAGCATAACGTTTTCCAGCCGCAGTCCCGGGATGAGAAATTTCGTGATTTAAGCGACTCCTTTCGTTGTTCCCCCGAGGGTTTTTTTGAAAGCCTATTAGTTTTAACTGTAAATTTGTGTGACTCTTTTCACTTCCAAACGGCAGTTATTGAGAAAATTTTCGTATTCATACGTATTTCTTGCAAACAAAATTTTCATCCGCATGACCGGGATGAGAAATTTTGTAATTCAATTGTGGCGTTTAGTTTTTACCTCAGCGGTTTTTTTAAGCTTAAAATTCATTGAATGAATATTTGGTCGCCTCTCTTCCTTTAAGGGCAGTCGCTGATATGAAAGTTTCGTTTATATACTTATTTTTTAAACATAATAATTTTCCTCCGCAGTCTCGGGATGAAAAATATCGCGAATCAATTCTCGTGTTTTTCTTCCAAGTGCTTTTTTAAATTCTTTTCATTCATCAAATGAAAATTTGGTCTTTCTTTACCATTAAAAACGCACGTTTTTGAGAAAATGGTATCATTTATACGTATTTTTTGAAAACAAAGTTTTCCAGCCGCAGTCCCGGGATGAGAAATTTCGTGATTCAAGCGACTCGTTTAGTTGTTCCCCCGAGGGTTTTTTAAAAAGACTGTTAGTTTTAATTGTAAATTTGTGTGACTCTTTTCATTTCCAAACGGCAGTTATTGGGAAAATTTTCGTATTCATACGTTTTTCTTGCAAACAAAATTTTTAATCCGCAGTACCGGGATGAGAAATTTTGTGATTGAATTGTGGCGTTTAGTTTTAACCTCAGCGGTTTTTTTGAAGCTTAAAATTCATTGAATGAATATTAGGTCGCCTTTCTTCCTTTCAAAGCACTCGCTATTATAAAAGTTTCGTTAATATACGTATTTTTTAAAGATAATAATTTTCCTCCGCAGTCTCGGGATGAAAAATATCGCGAATCAATTTTCGTGTTTTTCTTCCAAGTGCTTTTTTAAAAGCTTTTCATTCATCAAATGAAAATTTGGTCTTTCTTTACCATTAAAAACGCACGTTTTTGAGAAAATGGTATCATTTATACGTATTTCTTGCAAGCATAATATTTTCCAGCCGCAGTCCCGGGATGAGAAATGTCTTGATTCAAGCGACTCGTTTCGTTGTTCCCCCGAAGGTTTTTTTGAAAGCCTATTAGTTTTAACTGTAAATTTGTGTGACTCTTATCATTTCCAAACGGCAGTTATTGGGAAAATTTTCGTATTCATACGTTTTTCTTGCAAACAAAATTTTTCATCCGCAGTACCGGGATGAGAAATTTTGTGATTCAATTGTGGCGTTTAGTTTTTACCTCAGCGGTTTTTTAAAGTTTAAAATTCATTGGATGAATATTTTGTCGCCTCTCTTCCTTTAAAGGCAGTCGCTGTTATAAAAGTTTCGTTAATATACTTATTTTTTAAACATAATAATTTTCCTCCGCAGTCCCGGGATTAAAAATTTCGCGAATCAATTCTTGTCTAAATTTTTCTTCCAAGTGCTTTTTTAAAAGCTTTTCATTCATCAAATGAAAATTTGTTCTTTCTTTACCATTCAAAACGGTCGTTTTTGAGATAATGGTATCATTTTTACGTATTTTTTGCAAGCATTAAGTTTTCCAGCCGCGGTCCCGGGATGAGAAATTTCGTGATTCAAGCGACTCGTTTAGTTGTTCCCCCGAGGGTTTTTTAAAAAGACCGTTAGTTTTAATTGTAAATTTGTGTGACTCTTTTCATTTTCAAACGGCAGTTATTGGGAAAATTTTCGTATTCATACGTTTTTCTTGCAAACAAAATTTTTCATCCGCAGTATCGGGATGAGAAATTTTGTGATTCAATTGTGGCGTTTAGTTTTTACCTCAGCGGTTTTTTAAAGCTTAAAATTCATTGAATGAATATTTTGTCGCCTCTCTTCCTTTAAAGGCAGTCGCTGTTATAAAAGTTTCGTTAATATACTTATTTTTTAAACATAATAATTTTCCTCCGCAGTCCCGGAATGAAAAATTTCGCGAATCAATTCTTGTCTAAATTTTTCTTCCAAGTGCTTTTTTAAAAGCTTTTCATTCATCAAATGAAAATTTGTTCTTTTTTACCATTCAAAACGGTCGTTTTTGAGAAAATGTAATCATTAAACGTATTTTTTGACAGCATAAAGTTTTCCAGCCGCAGTCCCGGGATGAGAAATTTCGTGATTCAAGCGACTCGTTTTGTTGTTCCCCCGAGGGTTTTTTAAAAAGACTGTTAGTTTTAATTGTAAATTTGTGTTACTCTTTTCATTTCCAAACGGCAGTTATTGGGAAAACTTTCGTATTCAAAAGTATTTCTATCAAACATAAAATTTTTCATCCGCAGTACCGGAATGAGAAATTTTGTGATTGAATTGTGGCGTTTAGTTTTAACCTCAGCGGTTTTTTTGAAGCTTAAAATTCATTGAATGAATATTTGGTCGCCTTTCCTCCTTTCAAAGCACTCGCTATTATAAAAGTTTCGTTAATATACGTATTTTTTAAACATAATAATTTTCCTCCGCAGTCCCGGGATGAGTAATTTCGCGAATCAATTTTCGTGTAAGTTTTTCTTCCAAGTGCTTTTTTAAAGGCTCTTCATTCATCAAATGAAAATTTGTTCCTTTCTTTACCATTCAAAACGGTCGTTTTTGAGAAAATGGTATCATTTATACGTATTTCTTGCAAGCATAACGTTTTCCAGCCGCAGTCCCGGGATGAGAAATTTCGTGATTCAAGCGACTCGTTTAGTTGTTCCCCCGAGGGTTTTTTAAAAAGACTGTTAGTTTTAATTGTAAATTTGTGTGACTCTTTTCATTTCCAAACGGCAGTTATTGGGAAAATTTTCGTATTCATACGTTTTTCTTGCAAACAAAATTTTTAATCCGCAGTACCGGGATGAGAAATTTTGTGATTGAATTGTGGCGTTTAGTTTTAACCTCAGCGGTTTTTTTGAAGCTTAAAATTCATTGAATGAATATTAGGTCGCCTTTCTTCCTTTCAAAGCACTCGCTATTATAAAAGTTTCGTTAATATACGTATTTTTTAAAGATAATAATTTTCCTCCGCAGTCTCGGGATGAAAAATATCGCGAATCAATTTTCGTGTTTTTCTTCCAAGTGCTTTTTTAAAAGCTTTTCATTCATCAAATGAAAATTTGGTCTTTCTTTACCATTAAAAACGCACGTTTTTGAGAAAATGGTATCATTTATACGTATTTCTTGCAAGCATAATATTTTCCAGCCGCAGTCCCGGGATGAGAAATGTCTTGATTCAAGCGACTCGTTTCGTTGTTCTCCCGAAGGTTTTTTTGAAAGCCTATTAGTTTTAACTGTAAATTTGTGTGACTCTTTTCACTTCCAAACGGCAGTTATTGAGAAAATTTTCGTATTCATACGTATTTCTTGCAAACAAAATTTTCATCCGCATGACCGGGATGAGAAATTTTGTAATTCAATTGTGGCGTTTAGTTTTTACCTCAGCGGTTTTTTTAAGCTTAAAATTCATTGAATGAATATTTGGTCGCCTCTCTTCCTTTAAGGGCAGTCGCTGATATGAAAGTTTCGTTTATATACTTATTTTTTAAACATAATAATTTTCCTCCGCAGTCTCGGGATGAAAAATATCGCGAATCAATTCTCGTGTTTTTCTTCCAAGTGCTTTTTTTAATTCTTTTCATTCATCAAATGAAAATTTGGTCTTTCTTTACCATTAAAAACGCACGTTTTTGAGAAAATGGTATCATTTATACGTATTTTTTGAAAACAAAGTTTTCCAGCCGCAGTCCCAGGATGAGAAATTTCGTGATTCAAGCGACTCGTTTAGTTGTTCCCCCGAGGGTTTTTTAAAAAGACTGTTAGTTTTAATTGTAAATTTGTGTGACTCTTTTCATTTCCAAACGGCAGTTATTGGGAAAATTTTCGTATTCATACGTTTTTCTTGCAAACAAAATTTTTAATCCGCAGTACCGGGATGAGAAATTTTGTGATTGAATTGTGGCGTTTAGTTTTAACCTCAGCGGTTTTTTTGAAGCTTAAAATTCATTGAATGAATATTAGGTCGCCTTTCTTCCTTTCAAAGCACTCGCTATTATAAAAGTTTCGTTAATATACGTATTTTTTAAAGATAATAATTTTCCTCCGCAGTCTCGGGATGAAAAATATCGCGAATCAATTTTCGTGTTTTTCTTCCAAGTGCTTTTTTAAAAGCTTTTCATTCATCAAATGAAAATTTGGTCTTTCTTTACCATTAAAAACGCACGTTTTTGAGAAAATGGTATCATTTATACGTATTTCTTGCAAGCATAATATTTTCCAGCCGCAGTCCCGGGATGAGAAATGTCTTGATTCAAGCGACTCGTTTCGTTGTTCCCCCGAAGGTTTTTTTGAAAGCCTATTAGTTTTAACTGTAAATTTGTGTGACTCTTATCATTTCCCAACGGCAGTTATTGGGAAAATTTTCGTATTCATACGTTTTTCTTGCAAACAAAATTTTTCATCCGCAGTACCGGGATGAGAAATTTTGTGATTCAATTGTGGCGTTTAGTTTTTACCTCAGCGGTTTTTTAAAGTTTAAAATTCATTGGATGAATATTTTGTCGCCTCTCTTCCTTTAAAGGCAGTCGCTGTTATAAAAGTTTCGTTAATATACTTATTTTTTAAACATAATAATTTTCCTCCGCAGTCCCGGGATTAAAAATTTCGCGAATCAATTCTTGTCTAAATTTTTCTTCCAAGTGCTTTTTTAAAAGCTTTTCATTCATCAAATGAAAATTTGTTCTTTCTTTACCATTCAAAACGGTCGTTTTTGAGATAATGGTATCATTTTTACGTATTTTTTGCAAGCATTAAGTTTTCCAGCCGCGGTCCCGGGATGAGAAATTTCGTGATTCAAGCGACTCGTTTAGTTGTTCCCCCGAGGGTTTTTTAAAAAGACCGTTAGTTTTAATTGTAAATTTGTGTGACTCTTTTCATTTTCAAACGGCAGTTATTGGGAAAATTTTCGTATTCATACGTTTTTCTTGCAAACAAAATTTTTCATCCGCAGTATCGGGATGAGAAATTTTGTGATTCAATTGTGGCGTTTAGTTTTTACCTCAGCGGTTTTTTAAAGCTTAAAATTCATTGAATGAATATTTTGTCGCCTCTCTTCCTTTAAAGGCAGTCGCTGTTATAAAAGTTTCGTTAATATACTTATTTTTTAAACATAATAATTTTCCTCCGCAGTCCCGGAATGAAAAATTTCGCGAATCAATTCTTGTCTAAATTTTTCTTCCAAGTGCTTTTTTAAAAGCTTTTCATTCATCAAATGAAAATTTGTTCTTTTTTACCATTCAAAACGGTCGTTTTTGAGAAAATGTAATCATTAAACGTATTTTTTGACAGCATAAAGTTTTCCAGCCGCAGTCCCGGGATGAGAAATTTCGTGATTCAAGCGACTCGTTTTGTTGTTCCCCCGAGGGTTTTTTTGGAAGCCTGTTAGTTTTAATTGTAAATTTGTTTGACTCTTTTCATTTCCAAACGGCAGTTATTCAGAAAATTTTCGTATTCTAACTTATTTCTTGCAAACAAAATTTTTCATCCGCAGTACCGGGATGAGAAATTTTGTGATTCAATTGTGGCGTTTAGTTTTACCTCAGCGGTTTTTTAAAGCTTAAAATTCATTGAATGAATATTTTGTGGCCTCTCTTCCTTTAAAGGCAGTCGCTGTTATAAAAGTTTCGTTAATATACTTATTTTTTAAACATAATAATTTTCCTCCGCAGTCCCGGGATGAAAAATTTCGCGAATCAATTCTTGTCTAAATTTTTCTTCGAAGTGCTTTTTTAAAAGCTTTTCATTCATCAAATGAAAATTTAATCTTTCTATACCATTCAAAACGGTCGTTTTTGAGAAAATGGTATCATTTATACGTATTTTTTGCAAACATAAAGTTTTCTAGCCGCAGTCCCGGGATGAGAAATTTCGTGATTCAAGCGACTCGTTTAGTTGTTCCCCCGAGGGTTTTTTATAAAGACTGTTAGTTTCAATTGTAAATTTGTGTTACTCTTTTCATTTCCAAACGGCAGTTATTGGGAAAACTTTCGTATTCAAAGGTATTTCTTGCAAACATAAAATTTTTCATCCGCAGTAACGGGATGAGAAATTTTGTGATTGAATTGTGGCGTTTAGTTTTTACCTCAAAGGTTTTTTAAATCTTAAAATTCATTGAATGAATATTTGGTTGCCTCCCTTCCTTTCAAAGCAGTCGCTGTTATAAAAGTTTCGTTAATATACGTACTTTTTAAACATAATAATTTTCCTCCGCAGTCCCGGGATGAGAAATTTCGTGAATCAATTTTTGTGTAAGTTTTTTCTTCCAAGTATTTTTCTAAAAGCTTTTCATTCATCAAATGAATATTTGTTCTTTCTTTACCATTCAAAACGGTCGTTTTTGAGAAAATGGTATCATTTATACGTATTTCTTGACAGCATAACGTTTTCCAGCCGCAGTCCCGGGATGAGAAATTTCGTGATTTAAGCGACTCCTTTCGTTGTTCCCCCCAGGGTTTTTTTGAAAGCCTATTAGTTTTAACTGTAAATTTGTGTGACTCTTTTCACTTCCAAACGGCAGTTATTGAGAAAATTTTCGTATTCATACGTATTTCTTGCAAACAAAATTTTCATCCGCATGACCGGGATGAGAAATTTTGTAATTCAATTGTGGCGTTTAGTTTTTACCTCAGCGGTTTTTTTAAGCTTAAAATTCATTGAATGAATATTTGGTCGCCTCTCTTCCTTTAAGGGCAGTCGCTGATATGAAAGTTTCGTTTATATACTTATTTTTTAAACATAATAATTTTCCTCCGCAGTCTCGGGATGAAAAATATCGCGAATCAATTCTCGTGTTTTTCTTCCAAGTGCTTTTTTAAATTCTTTTCATTCATCAAATGAAAATTTGGTCTTTCTTTACCATTAAAAACGCACGTTTTTGAGAAAATGGTATCATTTATACGTATTTTTTGAAAACAAAGTTTTCCAGCCGCAGTCCCGGGATGAGAAATTTCGTGATTCAAGCGACTCGTTTAGTTGTTCCCCCGAGGGTTTTTTAAAAAGACTGTTAGTTTTAATTGTAAATTTGTGTGACTCTTTTCATTTCCAAACGGCAGTTATTGGGAAAATTTTCGTATTCATACGTTTTTCTTGCAAACAAAATTTTTAATCCGCAGTACCGGGATGAGAAATTTTGTGATTGAATTGTGGCGTTTAGTTTTAACCTCAGCGGTTTTTTTGAAGCTTAAAATTCATTGAATGAATATTAGGTCGCCTTTCTTCCTTTCAAAGCACTCGCTATTATAAAAGTTTCGTTAATATACGTATTTTTTAAAGATAATAATTTTCCTCCGCAGTCTCGGGATGAAAAATATCGCGAATCAATTTTCGTGTTTTTCTTCCAAGTGCTTTTTTAAAAGCTTTTCATTCATCAAATGAAAATTTGGTCTTTCTTTACCATTAAAAACGCACGTTTTTGAGAAAATGGTATCATTTATACGTATTTCTTGCAAGCATAATATTTTCCAGCCGCAGTCCCGGGATGAGAAATGTCTTGATTCAAGCGACTCGTTTCGTTGTTCCCCCGAAGGTTTTTTTGAAAGCCTATTAGTTTTAACTGTAAATTTGTGTGACTCTTATCATTTCCAAACGGCAGTTATTGGGAAAATTTTCGTATTCATACGTTTTTCTTGCAAACAAAATTTTTCATCCGCAGTACCGGGATGAGAAATTTTGTGATTCAATTGTGGCGTTTAGTTTTTACCTCAGCGGTTTTTTAAAGTTTAAAATTCATTGGATGAATATTTTGTCGCCTCTCTTCCTTTAAAGGCAGTCGCTGTTATAAAAGTTTCGTTAATATACTTATTTTTTAAACATAATAATTTTCCTCCGCAGTCCCGGGATTAAAAATTTCGCGAATCAATTCTTGTCTAAATTTTTCTTCCAAGTGCTTTTTTAAAAGCTTTTCATTCATCAAATGAAAATTTGTTCTTTCTTTACCATTCAAAACGGTCGTTTTTGAGATAATGGTATCATTTTTACGTATTTTTTGCAAGCATTAAGTTTTCCAGCCGCGGTCCCGGGATGAGAAATTTCGTGATTCAAGCGACTCGTTTAGTTGTTCCCCCGAGGGTTTTTTAAAAAGACCGTTAGTTTTAATTGTAAATTTGTGTGACTCTTTTCATTTTCAAACGGCAGTTATTGGGAAAATTTTCGTATTCATACGTTTTTCTTGCAAACAAAATTTTTCATCCGCAGTATCGGGATGAGAAATTTTGTGATTCAATTGTGGCGTTTAGTTTTTACCTCAGCGGTTTTTTAAAGCTTAAAATTCATTGAATGAATATTTTGTCGCCTCTCTTCCTTTAAAGGCAGTCGCTGTTATAAAAGTTTCGTTAATATACTTATTTTTTAAACATAATAATTTTCCTCCGCAGTCCCGGAATGAAAAATTTCGCGAATCAATTCTTGTCTAAATTTTTCTTCCAAGTGCTTTTTTAAAAGCTTTTCATTCATCAAATGAAAATTTGTTCTTTTTTACCATTCAAAACGGTCGTTTTTGAGAAAATGTAATCATTAAACGTATTTTTTGACAGCATAAAGTTTTCCAGCCGCAGTCCCGGGATGAGAAATTTCGTGATTCAAGCGACTCGTTTTGTTGTTCCCCCGAGGGTTTTTTAAAAAGACTGTTAGTTTTAATTGTAAATTTGTGTTACTCTTTTCATTTCCAAACGGCAGTTATTGGGAAAACTTTCGTATTCAAAAGTATTTCTATCAAACATAAAATTTTTCATCCGCAGTACCGGAATGAGAAATTTTGTGATTGAATTGTGGCGTTTAGTTTTAACCTCAGCGGTTTTTTTGAAGCTTAAAATTCATTGAATGAATATTTGGTCGCCTTTCCTCCTTTCAAAGCACTCGCTATTATAAAAGTTTCGTTAATATACGTATTTTTTAAACATAATAATTTTCCTCCGCAGTCCCGGGATGAGTAATTTCGCGAATCAATTTTCGTGTAAGTTTTTCTTCCAAGTACTTTTTTAAAGGCTCTTCATTCATCAAATGAAAATTTGTTCCTTTCTTTACCATTCAAAACGGTCGTTTTTGAGAAAATGGTATCATTTATACGTATTTCTTGCAAGCATAACGTTTTCCAGCCGCAGTCCCGGGATGAGAAATTTCGTGATTCAAGCGACTCGTTTAGTTGTTCCCCCGAGGGTTTTTTAAAAAGACTGTTAGTTTTAATTGTAAATTTGTGTGACTCTTTTCATTTCCAAACGGCAGTTATTGGGAAAATTTTCGTATTCATACGTTTTTCTTGCAAACAAAATTTTTAATCCGCAGTACCGGGATGAGAAATTTTGTGATTGAATTGTGGCGTTTAGTTTTAACCTCAGCGGTTTTTTTGAAGCTTAAAATTCATTGAATGAATATTAGGTCGCCTTTCTTCCTTTCAAAGCACTCGCTATTATAAAAGTTTCGTTAATATACGTATTTTTTAAAGATAATAATTTTCCTCCGCAGTCTCGGGATGAAAAATATCGCGAATCAATTTTCGTGTTTTTCTTCCAAGTGCTTTTTTAAAAGCTTTTCATTCATCAAATGAAAATTTGGTCTTTCTTTACCATTAAAAACGCACGTTTTTGAGAAAATGGTATCATTTATACGTATTTCTTGCAAGCATAATATTTTCCAGCCGCAGTCCCGGGATGAGAAATGTCTTGATTCAAGCGACTCGTTTCGTTGTTCCCCCGAAGGTTTTTTTGAAAGCCTATTAGTTTTAACTGTAAATTTGTGTGACTCTTTTCACTTCCAAACGGCAGTTATTGAGAAAATTTTCGTATTCATACGTATTTCTTGCAAACAAAATTTTCATCCGCATGACCGGGATGAGAAATTTTGTAATTCAATTGTGGCGTTTAGTTTTTACCTCAGCGGTTTTTTTAAGCTTAAAATTCATTGAATGAATATTTGGTCGCCTCTCTTCCTTTAAGGGCAGTCGCTGATATGAAAGTTTCGTTTATATACTTATTTTTTAAACATAATAATTTTCCTCCGCAGTCTCGGGATGAAAAATATCGCGAATCAATTCTCGTGTTTTTCTTCCAAGTGCTTTTTTAAATTCTTTTCATTCATCAAATGAAAATTTGGTCTTTCTTTACCATTAAAAACGCACGTTTTTGAGAAAATGGTATCATTTATACGTATTTTTTGAAAACAAAGTTTTCCAGCCGCAGTCCCAGGATGAGAAATTTCGTGATTCAAGCGACTCGTTTAGTTGTTCCCCCGAGGGTTTTTTAAAAAGACTGTTAGTTTTAATTGTAAATTTGTGTGACTCTTTTCATTTCCAAACGGCAGTTATTGGGAAAATTTTCGTATTCATACGTTTTTCTTGCAAACAAAATTTTTAATCCGCAGTACCGGGATGAGAAATTTTGTGATTGAATTGTGGCGTTTAGTTTTAACCTCAGCGGTTTTTTTGAAGCTTAAAATTCATTGAATGAATATTAGGTCGCCTTTCTTCCTTTCAAAGCACTCGCTATTATAAAAGTTTCGTTAATATACGTATTTTTTAAAGATAATAATTTTCCTCCGCAGTCTCGGGATGAAAAATATCGCGAATCAATTTTCGTGTTTTTCTTCCAAGTGCTTTTTTAAAAGCTTTTCATTCATCAAATGAAAATTTGGTCTTTCTTTACCATTAAAAACGCACGTTTTTGAGAAAATGGTATCATTTATACGTATTTCTTGCAAGCATAATATTTTCCAGCCGCAGTCCCGGGATGAGAAATGTCTTGATTCAAGCGACTCGTTTCGTTGTTCCCCCGAAGGTTTTTTTGAAAGCCTATTAGTTTTAACTGTAAATTTGTGTGACTCTTATCATTTCCCAACGGCAGTTATTGGGAAAATTTTCGTATTCATACGTTTTTCTTGCAAACAAAATTTTTCATCCGCAGTACCGGGATGAGAAATTTTGTGATTCAATTGTGGCGTTTAGTTTTTACCTCAGCGGTTTTTTAAAGTTTAAAATTCATTGGATGAATATTTTGTCGCCTCTCTTCCTTTAAAGGCAGTCGCTGTTATAAAAGTTTCGTTAATATACTTATTTTTTAAACATAATAATTTTCCTCCGCAGTCCCGGGATTAAAAATTTCGCGAATCAATTCTTGTCTAAATTTTTCTTCCAAGTGCTTTTTTAAAAGCTTTTCATTCATCAAATGAAAATTTGTTCTTTCTTTACCATTCAAAACGGTCGTTTTTGAGATAATGGTATCATTTTTACGTATTTTTTGCAAGCATTAAGTTTTCCAGCCGCGGTCCCGGGATGAGAAATTTCGTGATTCAAGCGACTCGTTTAGTTGTTCCCCCGAGGGTTTTTTAAAAAGACCGTTAGTTTTAATTGTAAATTTGTGTGACTCTTTTCATTTTCAAACGGCAGTTATTGGGAAAATTTTCGTATTCATACGTTTTTCTTGCAAACAAAATTTTTCATCCGCAGTATCGGGATGAGAAATTTTGTGATTCAATTGTGGCGTTTAGTTTTTACCTCAGCGGTTTTTTAAAGCTTAAAATTCATTGAATGAATATTTTGTCGCCTCTCTTCCTTTAAAGGCAGTCGCTGTTATAAAAGTTTCGTTAATATACTTATTTTTTAAACATAATAATTTTCCTCCGCAGTCCCGGAATGAAAAATTTCGCGAATCAATTCTTGTCTAAATTTTTCTTCCAAGTGCTTTTTTAAAAGCTTTTCATTCATCAAATGAAAATTTGTTCTTTTTTACCATTCAAAACGGTCGTTTTTGAGAAAATGTAATCATTAAACGTATTTTTTGACAGCATAACGTTTTCCAGCCGCAGTCCCGGGATGAGAAATTTCGTGATTCAAGCGACTCGTTTTGTTGTTCCCCCGAGGGTTTTTTAAAAAGACTGTTAGTTTTAATTGTAAATTTGTGTTACTCTTTTCATTTCCAAACGGCAGTTATTGGGAAAACTTTCGTATTCAAAAGTATTTCTATCAAACATAAAATTTTTCATCCGCAGTACCGGAATGAGAAATTTTGTGATTGAATTGTGGCGTTTAGTTTTAACCTCAGCGGTTTTTTTGAAGCTTAAAATTCATTGAATGAATATTTGGTCGCCTTTCCTCCTTTCAAAGCACTCGCTATTATAAAAGTTTCGTTAATATACGTATTTTTTAAACATAATAATTTTCCTCCGCAGTCCCGGGATGAGTAATTTCGCGAATCAATTTTCGTGTAAGTTTTTCTTCCAAGTGCTTTTTTAAAGGCTCTTCATTCATCAAATGAAAATTTGTTCCTTTCTTTACCATTCAAAACGGTCGTTTTTGAGAAAATGGTATCATTTATACGTATTTCTTGCAAGCATAACGTTTTCCAGCCGCAGTCCCGGGATGAGAAATTTCGTGATTCAAGCGACTCGTTTAGTTGTTCCCCCGAGGGTTATTTAAAAAGACTGTTAGTTTTAATTGTAAATTTGTGTGACTCTTTTCATTTCCAAACGGCAGTTATTGGGAAAATTTTCGTATTCATACGTTTTTCTTGCAAACAAAATTTTTAATCCGCAGTACCGGGATGAGAAATTTTGTGATTGAATTGTGGCGTTTAGTTTTAACCTCAGCGGTTTTTTTGAAGCTTAAAATTCATTGAATGAATATTAGGTCGCCTTTCTTCCTTTCAAAGCACTCGCTATTATAAAAGTTTCGTTAATATACGTATTTTTTAAAGATAATAATTTTCCTCCGCAGTCTCGGGATGAAAAATATCGCGAATCAATTTTCGTGTTTTTCTTCCAAGTGCTTTTTTAAAAGCTTTTCATTCATCAAATGAAAATTTGGTCTTTCTTTACCATTAAAAACGCACGTTTTTGAGAAAATGGTATCATTTATACGTATTTCTTGCAAGCATAATATTTTCCAGCCGCAGTCCCGGGATGAGAAATGTCTTGATTCAAGCGACTCGTTTCGTTGTTCCCCCGAAGGTTTTTTTGAAAGCCTATTAGTTTTAACTGTAAATTTGTGTGACTCTTATCATTTCCCAACGGCAGTTATTGGGAAAATTTTCGTATTCATACGTTTTTCTTGCAAACAAAATTTTTCATCCGCAGTACCGGGATGAGAAATTTTGTGATTCAATTGTGGCGTTTAGTTTTTACCTCAGCGGTTTTTTAAAGTTTAAAATTCATTGGATGAATATTTTGTCGCCTCTCTTCCTTTAAAGGCAGTCGCTGTTATAAAAGTTTCGTTAATATACTTATTTTTTAAACATAATAATTTTCCTCCGCAGTCCCGGGATTAAAAATTTCGCGAATCAATTCTTGTCTAAATTTTTCTTCCAAGTGCTTTTTTAAAAGCTTTTCATTCATCAAATGAAAATTTGTTCTTTCTTTACCATTCAAAACGGTCGTTTTTGAGATAATGGTATCATTTTTACGTATTTTTTGCAAGCATTAAGTTTTCCAGCCGCGGTCCCGGGATGAGAAATTTCGTGATTCAAGCGACTCGTTTAGTTGTTCCCCCGAGGGTTTTTTAAAAAGACCGTTAGTTTTAATTGTAAATTTGTGTGACTCTTTTCATTTTCAAACGGCAGTTATTGGGAAAATTTTCGTATTCATACGTTTTTCTTGCAAACAAAATTTTTCATCCGCAGTATCGGGATGAGAAATTTTGTGATTCAATTGTGGCGTTTAGTTTTTACCTCAGCGGTTTTTTAAAGCTTAAAATTCATTGAATGAATATTTTGTCGCCTCTCTTCCTTTAAAGGCAGTCGCTGATATAAAAGTTTCGTTAATATACTTATTTTTTAAACATAATAATTTTCCTCCGCAGTCCCGGAATGAAAAATTTCGCGAATCAATTCTTTTCTAAATTTTTCTTCCAAGTGCTTTTTTAAAAGCTTTTCATTCATCAAATGAAAATTTGTTCTTTCTTTACCATTCAAAACGGTCGTTTTTGAGAAAATGTAATCATTAAACGTATTTTTTGACAGCATAAAGTTTTCCAGCCGAAGTCCCGGGATGAGAAATTTCGTGATTCAAGCGACTCGTTTTGTTGTTCCCCCGAGGGTTTTTTAAAAAGACTGTTAGTTTTAATTGTAAATTTGTGTTACTCTTTTCATTTCCAAACGGCAGTTATTGGGAAAACTTTCGTATTCAAAAGTATTTTCTATCAAACATAAAATTTTTCATCCGCAGTACCGGAATGAGAAATTTTGTGATTGAAATGTGGCGTTTATTTTTAACCTCAGCGGTTTTTTGAAGCTTAAAATTCATTGAATGAATATTTGGTCGCCTTTCTTCCTTTCAAAGCACTCGCTTTTATAAAAGTTTCGTTAATATACGTATTTTTTAAAAACATATAATTTTCCTCCGCAGTCCCGGGATGAGTAATTTCGCGAATCAATTTTCGTGTAAGTTTTTCTTCCAAGTGCTTTTTTAAAGGCTCTTCATTCATCAAATGAAAATTTGTTCCTTTCTTTACCATTTCAAAACGGTCCGTTTTTGAGAAAATGGTATCATTAAACGTATTTCTTGCAAGCATAACGTTTTCCAGCCGCAGTCCCGGGATGAGAAATTTCGTGATTCAAGCGACTCGTTTCGTTGTTCCCCCGAGGGTTTTTTAAAAGCCGTTAGTTTTAATTGTAAATTTGTGTGACTCTTTTCATTTCCAAACGGCAGTTATTCAGAAAATTTTCGTATTCAAACGTTTTTCTTGCAAACAAAATTTTTCATCCGCAGTACCGGGATGAGAAATTTTGTGATTGCAATTGTGGCGTTTAGTTTTAAACTCAGCGGTTTTTTTTGAAGCTTAAAATTCATTGAATGAATATTTGGTCGCCTTTCTTCCTTTCAAAGCACTCGCTATTATAAAAGTTTCGTTAATATACGTATTTTTTAAAGCATAATAATTTTCCTCCGCAGTCCTCGGGATGAAAATATCGCGAATCAATTTTCGTTAGTTTTTCTTCCAAGTGCTTTTTTAAAAGCTCTTCATTCATCAAATGAAAATTTGGTCCTTTCTTTACCTTTCAAAACGCACGTTTTTGAGAAAATGGTATCATTTATAAGTATTTCTTGCAAGCATAATCTTTTCCAGCCGCAGTCCCGGGATGAGAAATGTCTTGATTCAAGCGACTCAGTTTAGTTGTTCCCCCGAAAGGTTTTTCTTGGAAGCCTATTAGTTTTAACTGTAAATATGTGTGACTCTTATCATTTCCAAACGGCAGTTATTGGGAAAACTTTCGTATTCATACGTATTTCTAGCAAACACAAATTTTTCATCCGCAGTACCGGGATGAGAAATTTTGTGATTCAATTTTGGCGTTTAGTTTTTACCTCAGCGGTTTTTTAAAGCTTAAAATTCATTGGAATGAATATTTAGTCGCCTCTCTTCCTTTCAAAGGCAGTCGCTGTTATAAAAGTTTCGTTAATATACTTATTTTTTAACATAATAATTTTCCTCCGCAGTCCCGGGATTAAAAATTTCGCGAATCAATTCTTGTCTAAATTTTTCTTCCAAGTGCTTTTTTAAAAGCTTTTCATTCATCAAATGAAAATTTGTTCTTTCTTTACCATTCAAACGGTCGTTTTTGAGATAATGGTATCATTTTTACGTATTTTCTTGCAAGCATTACGTTTTCCAGCCGCAGTCCCGGGATGAGAAATTTCGTGATTCAAGCGACTCGTTTCGTTGTTCCCCCGAGGGTTTTTTAAAAGCCGTTAGTTTTAATCTGTAAATTTGTGTGACTCTTTTCATTTTCCAAACGGCAGTTATTGAGAAAATTTTCGTATTCATTCGTATTTCTTGCAAACAAAATTTTCATCCGCAGTATCGGGATGAGAAATTTTGTGATTCAATTGTGGCGTTTAGTTTTTACCTCAGCGGTTTTTTAAAGCTTAAAATTCATTGAATGAATATTTTGTCGCCTCTCTTCCTTTAAGGCAGTCGCTGTTATAAAGTTTCGTTAATATACTTATTTTTTAAACATAATAATTTTCCTCCGCAGTCCCGGAATGAAAAATATCGCGAATCAATTCTTGTCTAATTTTTCTTCCAAGTGCTTTTTTAAAAGCTTTTCATTCATCAAATGAAAATTTGTTCTTTCTTTACCATTCAAAACGGCTCGTTTTTGAGAAAATGTATCATTAAACGTATTTTTTGACAGCATAAAGTTTTCCAGCCGCAGTCCCAGGGATGAGAAATTTCGTGATTCAAGCGACTCGTTTTGTTGTTCCCCCGAGGGTTTTTTAAAAAGACTGTTAGTTTTAATTGTAAATTTGTGTTACTCTTTTCATTTCCAAACGGCAGTTATTGGGAAAACTTTCGTATTCAAAAGTATTTCTATCAAACATAAAATTTTTCATCCGCAGTACCGGGATGAGAAATTTTGTGATTGAATTGTGGCGTTTAGTTTTAACTCAGCGGTTTTTTTGAATCTTAAAATTCATTGAATGAATATTTGGTCGCCTTTCCTCCTTTCAAAGCACTCGCTATTATAAAAGTTTCGTTAATATACGTATTTTTTAAACATAATAATTTTCCTCCGCAGTCCCGGGATGAGTAATTTCGCGAATCAATTTTCGTGTAAGTTTTTCTTCCAAGTGCTTTTTTAAAGGCTCTTCATTCATCAAATGAAAATTTGTTCCTTTCTTTACCTTCAAAACGGTCGTTTTTGAGAAAATGGTATCATTATACGTATTTTTGCAAGCATAAAGTTTTCCAGCCGCAGTCCCGGGATGAGAAATTTCGTGATTCAAGCGACTCGTTTAGTTGTTCCCCCGAGGGTTTTTTTGGAAGACTGTTAGTTTTAATTGTAAATTTTTTTGACTCTTTTCATTTCCAAACGGCAGTTATTCAGAAAATCTTTCGTATTCAAAATTATTTTTAGCAAACAAAATTTTTCATCCGCAGTACCGGGATGAGAAATTTTGTGATTCAATTGTGGCGTTTAGTTTTAACCTCAGCGGTTTTTTAAGCTTAAAATTCATTGAATGAATATTTTGTGACCTCTCTTCCTTTCTAAGGCAGCTCGCTGTTATAAAAGTTTTCGTTAATATACTTATTTTTTAAAAACATAATAATTTTCCTCCGCAGTCCCGGGATGAAAATTTCGCGAATCAATTCTGTCTAAGTTTTTCTTCCAAGTGCTTTTTTAAAGCTCTTCATTCATCAAATGAAAATTTGTTCCTTTCTTATACCATTCAAAACTGGTCCGTTTTTGAGAAAATGCTATCATTTATACGTATTTTCTTGCAAACATTAACGGTTCTAGCCGCAGTCCCGGGATGAGAAATTTCGTGATTCAAGCGACTCGTTTAGTTGTTCCCCCGAGGGTTTTTTAGAAGCCTGTTAGTTTTAATTGTAAATTTGTGTTACTCTTTTCATTTCCAAACGGCAGTTATTCAGGGAAAATTTCGTATTCAAACGGTATTTCTTGCAAACATAAATTTTTCATCCGCAGTACCGGGATGAGAAATTTTGTGATTGAATTGTGGCGTTTAGTTTTAACCTCAGCGGTTTTTTTAATCTTAAAATTCATTGAATGAATATTTGGTCGCCTTCTTCCTTTCGAAGCAGCTCGCTAGTTATAAAAGTTTCGTTAATATACGTACTTTTTAAACATAATAATTTTCCTCCGCAGTCCCGGGATGAGAAATTCCGCTGAATCAATTTTCGTGTAAGTTTTTCTTCCAAGTCTTTTTTAAAAGCTCTTCATTCATCAAATGAAAATTTGTTCCTTTCTTTACCATTCAAAACGGTCGTTTTTGAGAAAATGGTATCATTTATACGTATTTCTTGCAAGCATAACGTTTTCCAGCCGCAGTCCCGGGATGAGAAATTTCGTGATTCAAGCGACTCAGTTTAGCGTTTCCCCCGAAAGGTTTTTCTTGGAAGCCTGTTAGTTTTAACTGTAAATTTGTGTGACTCTTTTCATTTCCAAACGGCAGTTATTGGGAAAACTTTCGTATTCATAAGTATTTCTAGCAAACACAAATTTTCATCCGCAGGTACCGGGATGAGAAATTTTGTGATTCAATTGTGGCGTTTAGTTTTTACCTCAGCGGTTTTTTAAATCTTAAAATTCATTGAATGAATATTAGGTCGCCTCCTTCCTTTCAAAGCAGTCGCTGTTATAAAAGTTTCGTTAATATTCGTATTTTTAAACATAATAATTTTCCTCCGCAGTCCCGGGATGAGAAATTTCGCTGAATCAATTTCTTGTGCTAAGTTTTTCTTCCAAGTCTTTTTTAAAAGCTTTTCATTCATCAAATGAAAATTTGTTTTTCTTTACCATTCGAAACGGTCGTTTTTGAGAAAATGTAATCATTTATACGTATTTCTTGCAAGCATAACGTTTTCCAGCCGCAGTCCCGGGATGAGAAATTTCGTGATTCAAGCGACTCGTTTTCGTTGTTCCCCCGAGGGTTTTTTAAAAGCCTGATTGTTTTAACTTGTAAATTTGTGTTACTCTTTTCACTTTCCAAACGGCAGTTATTGGGAAAACTTTCGTATTCAATCGTATTTCTTTAAACAAAAATTTTTCATCCGCAGTACCGGGATGAGAAATTTTGTGATTCAATTGTGGCGTTTAGTTTTACCTCAGCGGTTTTTTTGAAAGCTTAAAATTCATTGAATGAATATTTGGTCGCCTCTCTTCCTTTAAGCACTCGCTGATATAAAAGTTTCGTTAATATACGTATTTTTTAAACATAATAATTTTACTCCGCAGTCCGGGATGAGTAATTTCGCGAATCAATTTTCGGTAGTTTTTCTTCCAAGTGCTTTTTTAAAGGCTCTTCATTCATCAAATGAAAATTTGTTCTTTCTTTACCATTCAAAACGGCTCGTTTTTGAGAAAATGGTATCATTTATACGTATTTTTTGAAAGCATAAAGTTTTCCAGCCGCAGTCCCAGGGATGAGAAATTTCGTGATTCAAGCGACTAGTTTTGTTGTTCCCCCGAGGGTTTTTTTGAAAGACTGTTAGTTTTAATTGTAAATTTGTTTGACTCTTTTCATTTCCAAACGGCAGTTATTCAGAAAACTTTTCGTATTCAAAATTATTTCTAGCAACATAAAATTTTTCATCCGCAGTACCTGGATGAGAAATTTTGTGATTGAATTGTGGCGTTTAGTTTTAACTCAGCGGTTTTTTAAGCTTAAAATTCATTGAATGAATATTTTGTGCGCCTCTCTTCCTTTCAAAGGCAGCTCGCGGATTATAAAAGTTTCGTTAATATACTTATTTTTTAAACATAATAATTTTCCTCCGCAGTCCCGGGATGAAAAATTTCGCGAATCAATT
>NW_027287524.1:0-52535 GCF_022747635.1 Hetaerina americana
ATAATGGAAGATTGTTGTTTTTCGCAATATTTTTTGAAATTTGGGCTCTTTTACTAACATTAACATTTGCGCTGAGGCATTTTTTATGCTCATTTCTTGTCTTTAATGATTTATTCTGGGTTTTATTTTGTTTATTTGATGAAAATGAACAACAATACACACCATGGAAACATTTTTGTTTGATTTGTGTCGAGTGAGAATTTCACCTAGAACCCAAAGGGGGGGGGTATTGGCACTTTTCACGGAAAAAAGTGAAAAATTAAAATTTCTAAAAATTAAAAAAATGCCTTCTATACACCTAAAACATTCACTCTATAATGGAAGATTGTGGTTTTTCGCAATATTTTTTTGAAATTTGGGCTCTTTTACTAACATTAACATTTGCGCTGAGGCATCTTTTATGCTCATTTCTTGTCTTTAATGATTTATTCTGGGTTTTATTTTGTTTATTTGATGAATATGAACAACAATACACACCATGGAAACATTTTTGTTTGATTTGTGTCGAGTGAGAATTTCACCTAGAACCCAAAGGGGGGGGTATTGGCACTTTTCGTGGAAAAATGTGAAAAATTAAAATTTCTAAAAATGAAATAAATGCCTTCTATACACCTCAAACATTCACTCTATAATGGAAGATTGTTGTTTTTCGCAATATTTTTTGAAATTTGGGCTCTTTTACTAACATTAACACTTGCGCTGAGGCATCTTTTATGCTCATTTCTTGTCTTTAATGATTTATTCTGGGTTTTATTTTGTTTATTTGATGAAAATGAACAACAATACACGCCATGGAAACAATTTTGTTTGATTTGTGTCGAGTGAGAATTTCACCTAGAACCCAAAGGGGGGGGTATTGGCACTTTTCATGGAAAAAAGTGAAAAATTAAAATTTCTAAAAATTAAAAAAATGCCTTCTATACACCTAAAACATTCACTCTATAATGGAAGATTGTGGTTTTTCGCAATATTTTTTTGAAATTTGGGCTCTTTTACTAACATTAACACTAGCGCTGAGGCATCTTTTATGCTCATTTCTTGTCTTTAATGATTTATTCTGGGTTTTATTTTGTTTATTTGATGAAAATGAACAACAATACACACCATGGAAACATTTTTGTTTGATTTGTGTCGAGTGAGAATTTCACCTAGAACCCAAAGGGGGGGGTATTGGCACTTTTCGTGGAAAAATGTGAAAAATTAAAATTTCTAAAAATGAAATAAATGCCTTCTATACACCTCAAACATTCACTCTATAATGGAAGATTGTTGTTTTTCGCAATATTTTTTGAAATTTGGGCTCTTCTACTAACATTAACATTTGCGCTGAGACATCTTTTATGCTCATTTCTTGTCTTTTATGATTTATTCTGGGTTTTATTTTGTTTATTTAATGAAAATGAACAACAATACATACCATGGAAACATTTTTGTTTGATTTGTGTCGAGTGAGAATTTCACCTAGAACCCAAAGGGGTACTGGCACTTTTCACGGAAAAATGTGAAAAATTAAAATTTCTAAAAATGAAATAAATGCCTTCTATACACCTCAAACATTCACTCTATAATGGAAGATTGTGGTTTTTCGCAATATTTTTTTTGAAATTTGGGCTCTTTTACTAACATTAACACTTGCGCTGAGGCATCTTTTAGGCTCATTTCTTGTCTTTAATGATTTATTCTGGGTTTTATTTTGTTTATTTGATGAAAATGAACAACAATACACACCATGGAAACATTTTTGTTTGATTTGTGTCGGGTGAGAATTTCACCTAGAACCCAAAGGGGGGGGCACTTTATTTACTTTTATTGGCACTTTTCACGGAAAAATGTGAAAAATTAAAATTTCTAAAAATTAAAAAAATGCCTTCTATACACCTCAAACATTCACTCTATAATGGAAGATTGTTGTTTTTCGCAATATTTTTTGAAATTTGGGCTCTTTAACTAACATTAACTTTTGCGCTGAGGCATCTTTTAGGCTCATTTCTTGTCTTTAATGATTTATTCTGGGTTTTATTTTGTTTATTTGATGAAAATGAACAACAATACACACCATGGAAACATTTTTGTTTGATTTGTGTCGAGTGAGAATTTCACCTAGAACCCAAAGGGGGGGGTATTGGAACTTTTCGTGGAAAAATGTGAAAAATTAAAATTTCTAAAAATGAAATAAATGCCTTCTATACACCTCAAACATTCACTCTATAATGGAAGATTGTTGTTTTTCGCAATATTTTTTGAAATTTGGGCTCTTTTACTAACATTAACATTTGCGCTGAGGCATTTTTTATGCTCATTTCTTGTCTTTAATGATTTATTCTGGGTTTTATTTTGTTTATTTGATGAAAATGAACAACAATACACACCATGGAAACATTTTTGTTTGATTTGTGTCGAGTGAGAATTTCACCTAGAACCCAAAGGGGGGGGGTATTGGCACTTTTCACGGAAAAAAGTGAAAAATTAAAATTTCTAAAAATTAAAAAAATGCCTTCTATACACCTAAAACATTCACTCTATAATGGAAGATTGTGGTTTTTCGCAATATTTTTTTGAAATTTGGGCTCTTTTACTAACATTAACATTTGCGCTGAGGCATCTTTTATGCTCATTTCTTGTCTTTAATGATTTATTCTGGGTTTTATTTTGTTTATTTGATGAATATGAACAACAATACACACCATGGAAACATTTTTGTTTGATTTGTGTCGAGTGAGAATTTCACCTAGAACCCAAAGGGGGGGGTATTGGCACTTTTCGTGGAAAAATGTGAAAAATTAAAATTTCTAAAAATGAAATAAATGCCTTCTATACACCTCAAACATTCACTCTATAATGGAAGATTGTTGTTTTTCGCAATATTTTTTGATATTTGGGCTCTTTTACTAACATTAACTTTTGCGCTGAGGCATCTTTTAGGCTCATTTCTTGTCTTTAATGATTTATTCTGGGTTTTATTTTGTTTATTTGATGAAAATGAACAACAATACACACCATGGAAACATTTCTGTTTGATTTGTGTCGAGTGAGAATTTCACCTAGAACCCAAAGGGGGGGGTATTGGCACTTTTCGTGGAAAAATGTGAAAAATTAAAATTTCTAAAAATGAAATAAATGCCTTCTATACACCTCAAACATTCACTCTATAATGGAAGATTGTTGTTTTTCGCAATATTTTTTGAAATTTGGGCTCTTTTACTAACATTAACACTTGCGCTGAGGCATCTTTTATGCTCATTTCTTGTCTTTAATGATTTATTCTGGGTTTTATTTTGTTTATTTGATGAAAATGAACAACAATACACGCCATGGAAACATTTTTGTTTGATTTGTGTCGAGTGAGAATTTCACCTAGAACCCAAAGGGGGGGGTATTGGCACTTTTCATGGAAAAATGTGCAAAATTAAAATTTCTAAAAATGAAATAAATGCATTCTATACACCTCAAACATTCACTCTATAATGGAAGATTGTGGTTTTTCGCAATATTTTTTTGAAATTTGGGCTCTTTTAATAACATTAACACTTGCGCTGAGGCATCTTTTATGCTCATTTCTTGTCTTTAATGATTTATTCTGGGTTTTATTTTGTTTATTTGATGAAAATGAACAACAATACACACCATGGAAACATTTTTGTTTGATTTGTGTTGAGTGAGAATTTCACCTAGAACCCAAAGGGGGGGATATTGGCCTTTTTCGTGGAAAAATGTGAAAAATTAAAATTTCTAAAAATGAAATAAATGCCTTCTATACACCTCAAACATTCACTCTATAATGGAAGATTGTTGTTTTTCGCAATATTTTTTGAAATTTGGGCTCTTTTACTAACATTAACATTTGCGCTGAGGCATATTTTAGGCTCATTTCTTGTCTTTAATGATTTATTCTGGGTTTTATTTTGTTTATTTGATGAAAATGAACAACAATACACACCATGGAAACATTTTTGTTTGATTTGTGTCGAGTGAGAATTTCACCTAGAACCCAAAGGGGGGGGTATTGGCACTTTTCGTGGAAAAATGTGAAAAATTAAAATTTCTAAAAATGAAATAAATGCCTTCTATACACCTCAAACATTCACTCTATAATGGAAGATTGTTGTTTTTCGCAATATTTTTTGAAATTTGGGCTCTTTTACTAACATTAACATTTGCGCTGAGGCATCTTTATGCTCATTTCTTGTCTTTAATGATGTATTCTGGGTTTTATTTTGTTTATTTGATGAAAATGAACAACAATACACACCATGGAAACATTTTTGTTTGATTTGTGTCGAGTGAGAATTTCACCTAGAACCCAAAGGGGGGGGTATTGGCACTTTTCACGGAAAAATGTGAAAAATTAAAATTTCTAAAAATTAAAAAAATGCCTTCTATACACCAAAAACATTCACTCTATAATGGAAGATTGTGGTTTTTCGCAATATTTTTTTGAAATTTGGGCTCTTTTACTAACATTAACACTTGCGCTGAGGCATCTTTTATGCTCATTTCTTGTCTTTAATGATTTATTCTGGGTTTTATTTTGTTTATTTGATGAAAATGAACAACAATACACACCATGGAAACATTTTTGTTTGATTTGTGTCGAGTGAGAATTTCACCTAGAACCCAAAGGGGGGGGGGGTATTGGCACTTTTCGTGGAAAAATGTGAAAAATTAAAATTTCTAAAAATGAAATAAATGCCTTCTATACACCTCAAACATTCACTCTATAATGGAAGATTGTTGTTTTTCGCAATATTTTTTGAAATTTGGGCTCTTTTACTAACATTAACTTTTGCGCTGAGGCATCTTTTAGGCTCATTTCTTGTCTTTAATGATTTATTCTGGGTTTTATTTTGTTTATTTGATGAAAATGAACAACAATACACACCATGGAAACATTTCTGTTTGATTTGTGTCGAGTGAGAATTTCACCTAGAACCCAAAGGGGGGGTATTGGCACTTTTCGTGGAAAAATGTGAAAAATTAAAATTTCTAAAAATGAAATAAATGCCTTCTATACACCTCAAACATTCACTCTATAATGGAAGATTGTTGTTTTTCGCAATATTTTTTGAAATTTGGGCTCTTTTACTAACATTAACACTTGCGCTGAGGCATTTTTTATGCTCATTTCTTGTCTTTAATGATTTATTCTTGGTTTTATTTTGTTTATTTGATGAAAATGAACAACAATACACACCATGGAAACATTTTTGTTTGATTTGTGTCGAGTGAGAATTTCACCTAGAACCCAAAGGGGGGGGTATTGGCACTTTTCACGGAAAAAAGTGAAAAATTAAAATTTCTAAAAATTAAAAAAATGCCTTCTATACACCTAAAACATTCACTCTATAATGGAAGATTGTGGTTTTTCGCAATATTTTTTTGAAATTTTGGCTCTTTTACTAACATTAACATTTGCGCTGAGGCATCTTTTATGCTCATTTCTTGTCTTTAATGATTTATTCTGGGTTTTATTTTGTTTATTTGATGAATATGAACAACAATACACACCATGGAAACATTTTTGTTTGATTTGTGTGGAGTGAGAATTTTACCTAGAACCCAAAGGGCGGGGTATTGGCCTTTTTCGTGGAAAAATGTGAAAAATTAAAATTTCTAAAAATGAAATAAATGCCTTCTATACACCTCAAACATTCACTCTATAATGGAAGATTGTTGTTTTTCGCAATATTTTTTGAAATTTGGGCTCTTTTACTTACATTAACATTTGCGCTGAGGCATCTTTTAGGCTCATTTCTTGTCTTTAATGATTTATTCTGGGTTTTATTTTGTTTATTTGATGAAAATGAACAACAATACACACCATGGAAACATTTTTGTTTGATTTGTGTCGAGTGAGAATTTCACCTAGAACCCAAAGGGGGGCATGGAAAAATGTGAAAAATTAAAATTTCTAAAAATGAAATAAATGCCTTCTATACACCTCAAACATTCACTCTATAATGGAAGATTGTTGTTTTTCGCAATATTTTTTGAAATTTGGGCTCTTTTACTAACATTAACACTTGCGCTGAGGCATCTTTTATGCTCATTTCTTGTCTTTAATGATTTATTCTGGGTTTTATTTTGTTTATTTGATGAAAATGAACAACAATACACGCCATGGAAACATTTTTGTTTGATTTTTGTAGAGTGAGAATTTCACCTAGAACCCAAAGGGGGGGTATTGGCACTTTTCATGGAAAAATGTGAAAAATTAAAATTTCTAAAAATGAAATAAATACCTGCTATACACCTCAAACATTCACTCTATAATGGAAGATTGTTGTTTTTCGCAATATTTTTTGAAATTTGGGCTCTTTTACTAACATTAACATTTGCGCTGAGGCATCTTTTATGCTCATTTCTTGTCTTTAATGATTTATTCTGGGTTTTATTTTGTTTATTTGATGAAAATGAACAACAATACACACCATGGAAACATTTTTGTTTGATTTGTGTCGAGTGAGAATTTCACCTAGAACCCAAAGGGGGGGGGTATTGGCACTTTTCGTGGAAAAATGTGAAAAATTAAAATTTCTAAAAATGAAATAAATGCCTTCTATACACCTCAAACATTCACTCTATAATGGAAGATTGTTGTTTTTCGCAATATTTTTTGAAATTTGGGCTCTTTTACTAACATTAACATTTGCGCTGAGGCATCTTTTAGGCTCATTTCTTGTCTTTAATGATTTATTCTGGGTTTTATTTTGTTTATTTGATGAAAATGAACAACAATACACACCATGGAAACATTTTTGTTTGATTTGTGTTGAGTGAGAATTTCACCTAGAACCCAAAGGGGGGGTATTGGCACTTTTCATGGAAAAATGTGAAAAATTAAAATTTCTAAAAATGAAATAAATGCCTTCTATACACCTCAAACATTCACTCTATAATGGAAGATTGTTGTTTTTCGCAATATTTTTTGAAATTTGGGCTCTTTTACTAACATTAACTTTTGCGCTGAGGCATCTTTAAGGCTCATTTCTTGTCTTTAATGATTTATTCTGGGTTTTATTTTGTTTATTTGATGAAAATGAACAACAATACACACCATGGAAACATTTTTGTTTGATTTGTGTGGAGTGAGAATTTCACCTAGAACCCAAAGGGGGGGGTATTGGCACTTTTCGTGGAAAAATGTGAAAAATTAAAATTTCTAAAAATGAAATAAATGCCTTCTATACACCTCAAACATTCACTCTATAATGGAAGATTGTTGTTTTTCGCAATATTTTTTGAAATTTGGGCTCTTTTACTAACATTAACATTTGCGCTGAGGCATTCTTTATGCTCATTTCTTGTCTTTAATGATTTATTCTGGGTTTTATTTTGTTTATTTGATGATAATGAACAACAATACACACCATGGAAACATTTTTGTTTGATTTGTGTCGAGTGAGAATTTCACCTAGAACCCAAAGGGTATTGGCACTTTTCACGGAAAAAAGTGAAAAATTAAAATTTCTAAAAATTAAAAAAATGCCTTCTATACACCTAAAACATTCACTCTATAATGGAAGATTGTGGTTTTTCGCAATATTTTTTTGAAATTTGGGCTCTTTTACTAACATTAACATTTGCGCTGAGGCATCTTTTATGCTCATTTCTTGTCTTTAATGATTTATTCTGGGTTTTATTTTGTTTATTTGATGAATATGAACAACAATACACACCATGGAAACATTTTTGTTTGATTTGTGTGGAGTGAGAATTTTACCTAGAACCCAAAGGGGGGGGTATTGGCACTTTTCGTGGAAAAATGTGAAAAATTAAAATTTCTAAAAATGAAATAAATGCCTTCTATACACCTCAAACATTCACTCTATAATGGAAGATTGTTGTTTTTCGCAATATTTTTTGAAATTTGGGCTCTTTTACTAACATTAACATTTGCGCTGAGGCATTTTTTATGCTCATTTCTTGTCTTTAATGATTTATTCTGGGTTTTATTTTGTTTATTTGATGAAAATGAACAACAATACACACCATGGAAACATTTTTGTTTGATTTGTGTCGAGTGAGAATTTCACCTAGAACCCAAAGGGTATTGGGGTAAAGGGGCATGGAAAAATGTGAAAAATTAAAATTTCTAAAAATGAAATAAATGCCTTCTATACACCTCAAACATTCACTCTATAATGGAAGATTGTTGTTTTTCGCAATATTTTTTGAAATTTGGGCTCTTTTACTAACATTAACACTTGCGCTGAGGCATCTTTTATGCTCATTTCTTGTCTTTAATGATTTATTCTGGGTTTTATTTTGTTTATTTGATGAAAATGAACAACAATACACGCCATGGAAACATTTTTGTTTGATTTGTGTCGAGTGAGAATTTCACCTAGAACCCAAAGGGGGGGGTATTGGCACTTTTCATGAAAAAATGTGCAAAATTAAAATTTCTAAAAATGAAATAAATGCATTCTATACACCTCAAACATTCACTCTATAATAGAAGATTGTGGTTTTTCGCAATATTTTTTTGAAATTTGGGCTCTTTTAATAACATTAACACTTGCGCTGAGGCATCTTTTATGCTCATTTCTTGTCTTTAATGATTTATTCTGGGTTTTATTTTGTTTATTTGATGAAAATGAACAACAATACACACCATGGAAACATTTTTGTTTGATTTGTGTTGAGTGAGAATTTCACCTAGAACCCAAAGGGGGGGATATTGGCCTTTTTCGTGGAAAAATGTGAAAAATTAAAATTTCTAAAAATGAAATAAATGCCTTCTATACACCTCAAACATTCACTCTATAATGGAAGATTGTTGTTTTTCGCAATATTTTTTGAAATTTGGGCTCTTTTACTAACATTAACATTTGCGCTGAGGCATATTTTAGGCTCATTTCTTGTCTTTAATGATTTATTCTGGGTTTTATTTTGTTTATTTGATGAAAATGAACAACAATACACACCATGGAAACATTTTTGTTTGATTTGTGTGGAGTGAGAATTTCACCTGGAACCCAAAGGGGGGGGTATTGGCCTTTTTCGTGGAAAAATGTGAAAAATTAAAATTTCTAAAAATGAAATAAATGCCTTCTATACACCTCAAACATTCACTCTATAATGGAAGATTGTTGTTTTTCGCAATATTTTTTGAAATTTGGGCTCTTTTACTAAAATTAACATTTGCGCTGAGGCATCTTTTAGGCTCATTTCTTGTCTTTAATGATTTATTCTGGGTTTTATTTTGTTTATTTGATGAAAATGAACAACAATACACACCATGGAAACATTTTTGTTGGATTTGTGTCGAGTGAGAATTTCACCTAGAACCCAAAGGGGGGGATAAAAAAATTTGAAAAATTAAAATTTCTAAAAATGAAATAAATGCCTTATATACACCTCAAACATTCACTCTATAATGGAAGATTGTTGTTTTTCCCAATATTTTTTGAAATTTGGGCTCTTTTACTAACATTAACATTTGCGCTGAGGCATCTTTATGCTCATTTCTTGTCTTTAATGATTTATTCTGGGTTTTATTTTGTTTATTTGATGAAAATGAACAACAATACACACCATGGAAACATTTTTGTTTGATTTGGGTCGAGTGAGAATTTCACCTAGAACCCAAAGGGGGGGGTATTGGCACTTTTCGTGGAAAAATGTGAAAAATTAAAATTTCTAAAAATGAAATAAATGTCTTCTATACACCTCAAACATTCACTCTATAATGGAAGATTGTTGTTTTTCGCAATACTTTTTGAAATTTGGGCTCTTTTACTAACATTAACATTTGCGCTGAGGCATCTTTTATGCTCATTTCTTGTCTTTAATGATGTATTCTGGGTTTTATTTTGTTTATTTGATGAAAATGAACAAGAATACACACCATGGAAACATTTTTGTTTGATTTGTGTCGAGTGAGAATTTCACCTAGAACCCAAAGGGGGGGGTATTGGCACTTTTCATGGAAAAATGTGAAAAATTAAAATTTCTAAAAATGAAATAAATGCCTTCTATACACCTCAAACATTCACTCTATAATGGAAGATTGTTGTTTTTCGCAAAATTTTTTGAAATTTGGGCTCTTTTACTAATATTAACATTTGCGCTGAGGCATCTTTATGCTCATTTCTTGTCTTTAATTATTTATTCTGGGTTTTATTTTGTTTATTTGATGAAAATGAACAACAATACACACCATGGAAACATTTTTGTTTGATTTGGGTCGAGCGAGAATTTCACCTAGAACCCAAAGGGGGGGGTATTGGCACTTTTCACGGAAAAATGTGAAAAATTAAAATTTCTAAAAAGGAAATAAATGCCTTCTATACACCTAAAACATTCACTCTATAATGGAAGATTGTGGTTTTTCGCAATATTTTTTTGAATTTTGGGCTCTTTTAATAACATTAACACTTGCGCTGAGGCATCTTTTATGCTCATTTCTTGTCTTTAATGATTTATTCTGGGTTTTATTTTGTTTATTTGATGAAAATGAACAACAATACACACCATGGAAACATTTTTGTTTGAAATATGTTGAGTGAAAATTTCACCTAGAACCCAAAGGGGGGGTATTGGCCTTTTTCGTGGAAAAATGTGAAAAATTAAAATTTCTAAAAATGAAATAAATGCCTTCTATACACCTCAAACATTCACTCTATAATGGTAGATTCTTGTTTTTCGCATTATTTTTTGAAATTTGGGCTCTTTTACTAACATTAACATTTGCGCTGAGGCATCTTTTATGCTCATTTCTTGTCTTTAATGATGTATTCTGGGTTTTATTTTGTTTATTTGATGAAAATGAACAACAATACACACCATGGAAACATTTTTGTTTGATTTGTGTCGAGTGAGAATTTCACCTAGAACCCAAAGGGGGGGGTATTGGCACTTTTCGTGGAAAAATGTGAAAAATTAAAATTTCTAAAAATGAAATAAATGCCTTCTATACACCTCAAACATTCACTCTATAATGGAAGATTGTTGTTTTTCGCAATATTTTTTGAAATTTGGGCTCTTTCACTAACATTAACATTTGCGCTGAGGCATCTTTTAGGCTCATTTCTAGTCTTTAATGATTTATTCTGGGTTTTATTTTGTTTATTTGATGAAAATGAACAACAATACACACCATGGAAACATTTTTGTTTGATTTGTGTCGAGTGAGAATTTCACCTAGAACCCAAAGGGGGGGGTATTGGCACTTTTCACGGAAAAATGTGAAAAATTAAAATTTCTAAAAATTAAAAAAATGCCTTCTATACACCTAAAACATTCACTCTATAATGGAAGATTGTGGTTTTTCGCAATATTTTTTTAAATTTGGGCTCTTTTACTAACATTAACACTTGCGCTGAGGCATCTTTTATGCTCATTTCTTGTCTTTAATGATTTATTCTGGGTTTTATTTTGTTTATTTGATGAAAATGAACAACAATACACACCATGGAAACATTTTTGTTTTATTTGTGTCGAGTGAGAATTTCACCTAGAACCCAAAGGGGGGGGTATTGGCACTTTTCGTGGAAAAATGTGAAAAATTAAAATTTCTAAAAATGAAATAAATGCCTTCTATACACCTCAAACATTCACTCTATAATGGAAGATTGTTGTTTTTCGCAATATTTTTGAAATTTGGGCTCTTTTACTAATATTAAAATTTGCGCTGAGGAATCTTTATGCTCATTTCTTGTCTTTAATGATTTATTCTGGGTTTTATTTTGTTTATTTGATGAAAATGAACAACAATACACACCATGGAAACATTTTTGTTTGATTTGGGTCGAGCGAGAATTTCACCTAGAACCCAAAGGGGGGGGTATTGGCACTTTTCACGGAAAAATGTGAAAAATTAAAATTTCTAAAAAGGAAATAAATGCCTTCTATACACCTAAAACATTCACTCTATAATGGAAGATTGTGGTTTTTCGCAATATTTTTTTGAAATTTGGGCTCTTTTAATAACATTAACACTTGCGCTGAGGCATCTTTTATGCTCATTTCTTGTCTTTAATGATTTATTCTGGGTTTTATTTTGTTTATTTGATGAAAATGAACAACAATACACACCATGGAAACATTTTTGTTTGAAATGTGTTGAATGAGAATTTCACCTAGAACCCAAAGGGGGGGGTATTGGCGTTTTTCGTGGAAAAATGTGAAAAATTAAAATTCCTAAAAATGAAATAAATGCCTTCTATACACCTCAAACATTCACTCTATAATGGAAGATTGTTGTTTTTCGCAATATTTTTTGAAATTTGGGCTCTTTTACTAACATTAACATTTGCGCTGAGGCATCTTTTATGCTCATTTCTTGTCTTTAATGATGTATTCTGGGTTTTATTTTGTTTATTTGATGAAAATGAACAAGAATACACACCATGGAAACATTTTTGTTTGATTTGTGTCGAGTGAGAATTTCACCTAGAACCCAAAGGGGGGGGTATTGGCACTTTTCATGGAAAAATGTAAAAAATTAAAATTTCTAAAAATGAAATAAATGCCTTCTATACACCTCAAACATTCACTCTATAATGGAAGATTGTTGTTTTTCGCAATATTTTTTGAAATTTGGGCTCTTTTACTAATATTAACATTTGCGCTGAGGCATCTTTATGCTCATTTCTTGTCTTTAATGATTTATTCTGGGTTTTATTTTGTTTATTTGATGAAAATGAACAACAATACACACCATGGAAACATTTTTGTTTGATTTGGGTCAAGCGAGAATTTCACCTAGAACCCAAAGGGGGGGGTATTGGCACTTTTCACGGAAAAATGTGAAAAATTAAAATTTCTAAAAAGGAAATAAATGCCTTCTATACACCTAAAACATTCACTCTATAATGGAAGATTGTGGTTTTTCGCAATATTTTTTTGAAATTTGGGCTCTTTTAATAACATTAACACTTGCGCTGAGGCATCTTTTATGCTCATTTCTTGTCTTTAATGATTTATTCTGGGTTTTATTTTGTTTATTTGATGAAAATGAACAACAATACACACCATGGAAACATTTTTGTTTGAAATGTGTTGAGTGAGAATTTCACCTAGAACCCAAAGGGGGGGGTATTGGCCTTTTTCGTGGAAAAATGTGAAAAATTAAAATTTCTAAAAATGAAATAAATGCCTTCTATACACCTCAAACATTCACTCTATAATGGAAGATTCTTGTTTTTCGCAATATTTTTTGAAATTTGGGCTCTTTTACTAACATTAACATTTGCGCTGAGGCATCTTTTATGCTCATTTCTTGTCTTTAATGATGTATTCTGGGTTTTATTTTGTTTATTTGATGAAAATGAACAACAATACACACCATGGAAACATTTTTTTTTTCATTTGTGTCGAGTGAGAATTTCACCTAGAACCCAAAGGGGGGGTTTTGGCCTTTTTCGTGGAAAAATGTGAAAAATTAAAATTTCTAAAAATGAAATAAATGCCTTCTATACACCTCAAACATTCACTCTATAATGGAAGATTGTTGTTTTTCGCAATATTTTTTGAAATTTGGGCTCTTTTACTAACATAAACATTTGCGCTGAGGCATCTTTTAGGCTCATTTCTAGTCTTTAATGATTTATTCTGGGTTTTATTTTGTTTATTTGATGAAAATGAACAACAATACACACCATGGAAACATTTTTGTTTGATTTGTGTCGAGTGAGAATTTCACCTAGAACCCAAAGGGGGGGGGTATTGGCACTTTTCACGGAAAAATGTGAAAAATTAAAATTTCTAAAAATTAAAAAAATGCCTTCTAAACACCTAAAACATTCACTCTATAATGGAAGATTGTGGTTTTTCGCAATATTTTTTTGAAATTTGGGCTCTTTTACTAACATTAACACTTGCGCTGAGGCATCTTTTATGCTCATTTCTTGTCTTTAATGATTTATTCTGGGTTTTATTTTGTTTATTTGATGAAAATGAACAACAATACACACCATGGAAACATTTTTGTTTTATTTGTGTCGAGTGAGAATTTCACCTAGAACCCAAAGGGGGGGGTATTGGCACTTTTCGTGGAAAAATGTGAAAAATTAAAATTTCTAAAAATGAAATAAATGCCTTCTATACACCTCAAACATTCACTCTATAATGGAAGATTCTTGTTTTTCGCAATATTTTTTGAAATTTGGGCTCTTTTACTAACATTAACATTTGCGCTGAGGCATCTTTTATGCTCATTTCTTGTCTTTAATGATGTATTCTGGGTTTTATTTTGTTTATTTGATGAAAATGAACAACAATACACACCATGGAAACATTTTTGTTTGATTTGTGTCGAGTGAGAATTTCACCTAGAACCCAAAGGGGGGGTTTTGGCCTTTTTCGTGGAAAAATGTGAAAAATTAAAATTTCTAAAAATGAAATAAATGCCTTCTATACACCTCAAACATTCACTCTATAATGGAAGATTGTTGTTTTTCGCAATTTTTTTTGAAATTTGGGCTCTTTTACTAACATTAACATTTGCGCTGAGGCATCTTTAATGCTCATTTCTTGTCTTTAATGATTTATTCTGGGTTTTATTTAGTTTATTTGATGAAAAGGAACAACAATACACAGCATGGAAACATTTTTGTTTGATTTGTGTCGAGTGAGAATTTCACCTAGAACCCAAAGGGGGGGGTATTGGCCTTTTTCGTGGAAAAATGTGAAAAATTAAAATTTCTAAAAATGAAATAAATGCCTTGTATACACCTCAAGCATTCACTCTATAATGGATGATTGTTGTTTTTCGCAATATTTTTTGAAATTTGGGCTCTTTTATTAACATTAACATTTGCGCTGAGGCATCTTTTATGCTCATTTCTTGTCTTTAATGATTTATTCTGGGTTTTATTTTGTTTATTTGATGAAAATGAACAACAATACACACCATGGAAACATTTTAATTTGATTTGTGTCGAGTGAGAATTTCACCTAGAACCCAAAGGGTGGGGTATTGGCACTTTTCACGGAAAAATGTGAAAAATTAAAATTTCTAAAAATTAAAAAAATGCCTTCTATACACCTAAAACATTCACTCTATAATGGAAGATTGTGGTTTTTCGCAATATTTTTTTGAAATTTGGGCTCTTTTACTAACATTAACATTTGCGCTGAGGCATCTTTTATGCTCATTTCTTGTCTTTAATGATGTATTCTGGGTTTTATTTTGTTTATTTGATGAAAATGAACAACAATACACACCATGGAAACATTTTTGTTTGATTTGTGTCGAGTGAGAATTTCACCTAGAACCCAAAGGCCAAAGGTTTTGGCCTTTTTCGTGGAAAAATGTGAAAAATTAAAATTTCTAAAAATGAAATAAATGCCATCTATACACCTCAAGCATTCACTCTATAATGGAAGATTGTTGTTTTTCGCAATATATTTGAAATTTGGGCTCTTTTACTAATATTAAAATTTGCGCTGAGGAATCTTTATGCTCATTTCTTGTCTTTAATGATTTATTCTGGGTTTTATTTTGTTTATTTGATGAAAATGAACAACAATACACACCATGGAAACATTTTTGTTTGATTTGGGTCGAGCGAGAATTTCACCTAGAACCCAAAGGGGGGGGTATTGGCACTTTTCACGGAAAAATGTGAAAAATTAAAATTTCTAAAAAGGAAATAAATGCCTTCTATACACCTAAAACATTCACTCTATAATGGAAGATTGTGGTTTTTCGCAATATTTTTTTGAAATTTGGGCTCTTTTAATAACATTAACACTTGCGCTGAGGCATCTTTTATGCTCATTTCTTGTCTTTAATGATTTATTCTGGGTTTTATTTTGTTTATTTGATGAAAATGAACAACAATACACACCATGGAAACATTTTTGTTTGAAATGTGTTGAGTGAGAATTTCACCTAGAACCCAAAGGGGGGGGTATTGGCCTTTTTCGTGGAAAAATGTGAAAAATTAAAATTCCTAAAAATGAAATAAATGCCTTCTATACACCTCAAACATTCACTCTATAATGGAAGATTGTTGTTTTTCGCAATATTTTTTGAAATTTGGGCTCTTTTACTTACATTAACATTTGCGCTGAGGCATCTTTTATGCTCATTTCTTGTCTTTAATGATGTATTCTGGGTTTTATTTTGTTTATTTGATGAAAATGAACAAGAATACACACCATGGAAACATTTTTGTTTGATTTGTGTCGAGTGAGAATTTCACCTAGAACCCAAAGGGGGGGGTATTGGCACTTTTCATGGAAAAATGTAAAAAATTAAAATTTCTAAAAATGAAATAAATGCCTTCTATACACCTCAAACATTCACTCTATAATGGAAGATTGTTGTTTTTCGCAATATTTTTTGAAATTTGGGCTCTTTTACTAATATTAACATTTGCGCTGAGGCATCTTTATGCTCATTTCTTGTCTTTAATGATTTATTCTGGGTTTTATTTTGTTTATTTGATGAAAATGAACAACAATACACACCATGGAAACATTTTTGTTTGATTTGGGTCAAGCGAGAATTTCACCTAGAACCCAAAGGGGGGGGTATTGGCACTTTTCACGGAAAAATGTGAAAAATTAAAATTTCTAAAAAGGAAATAAATGCCTTCTATACACCTAAAACATTCACTCTATAATGGAAGATTGTGGTTTTTCGCAATATTTTTTTGAAATTTGGGCTCTTTTAATAACATTAACACTTGCGCTGAGGCATCTTTTATGCTCATTTCTTGTCTTTAATGATTTATTCTGGGTTTTATTTTGTTTATTTGATGAAAATGAACAACAATACACACCATGGAAACATTTTTGTTTGAAATGTGTTGAGTGAGAATTTCACCTAGAACCCAAAGGGGGGGGGTATTGGCCTTTTTCGTGGAAAAATGTGAAAAATTAAAATTTCTAAAAATGAAATAAATGCCTTCTATACACCTCAAACATTCACTCTATAATGGAAGATTCTTGTTTTTCGCAATATTTTTTGAAATTTGGGCTCTTTTACTAACATTAACATTTGCGCTGAGGCATCTTTTATGCTCATTTCTTGTCTTTAATGATGTATTCTGGGTTTTATTTTGTTTATTTGATGAAAATGAACAACAATACACACCATGGAAACATTTTTGTTTGATTTGTGTCGAGTGAGAATTTCACCTAGAACCCAAAGGGGGGGTTTTGGCCTTTTTCGTGGAAAAATGTGAAAAATTAAAATTTCTAAAAATGAAATAAATGCCTTCTATACACCTCAAACATTCACTCTATAATGGAAGATTGTTGTTTTTCGCAATATTTTTTGAAATTTGGGCTCTTTTACTAACATTAACATTTGCGCTGAGGCATCTTTTAGGCTCATTTCTAGTCTTTAATGATTTATTCTGGGTTTTATTTTGTTTATTTGATGAAAATGAACAACAATACACACCATGGAAACATTTTTGTTTGATTTGTGTCGAGTGAGAATTTCACCTAGAACCCAATTGGCACTTTTCACGGAAAAATGTGAAAAATTAAAATTTCTAAAAATTAAAAAAATGCCTTCTATACACCTAAAACATTCACTCTATAATGGAAGATTGTGGTTTTTCGCAATATTTTTTTGAAATTTGGGCTCTTTTACTAACATTAACACTTGCGCTGAGGCATCTTTTATGCTCATTTCTTGTCTTTAATGATTTATTCTGGGTTTTATTTTGTTTATTTGATGAAAATGAACAACAATACACACCATGGAAACATTTTTGTTTTATTTGTGTCGAGTGAGAATTTCACCTAGAACCCAAAGGGGGGGGTATTGGCACTTTTCGTGGAAAAATGTGAAAAATTAAAATTTCTAAAAATGAAATAAATGCCTTGTATACACCTCAAGCATTCACTCTATAATGGATGATTGTTGTTTTTCGCAATATTTTTTGAAATTTGGGCTCTTTTATTAACATTAACATTTGCGCTGAGGCATCTTTTATGCTCATTTCTTGTCTTTAATGATTTATTCTGGGTTTTATTTTGTTTATTTGATGAAAATGAACAACAATACACACCATGGAAACATTTTAATTTGATTTGTGTCGAGTGAGAATTTCACCTAGAACCCAAAGGGGGGGGTATTGGCACTTTTCACGGAAAAATGTGAAAAATTAAAATTTCTAAAAATTAAAAAAATGCCTTCTATACACCTAAAACATTCACTCTATAATGGAAGATTGTGGTTTTTCGCAATATTTTTTTGAAATTTGGGCTCTTTTACTAACATTAACATTTGCGCTGAGGCATCTTTTATGCTCATTTCTTGTCTTTAATGATGTATTCTGGGTTTTATTTTGTTTATTTGATGAAAATGAACAACAATACACACCATGGAAACATTTTTGTTTGATTTGTGTCGAGTGAGAATTTCACCTAGAACCCAAAGGCCAAAGGTTTTGGCCTTTTTCGTGGAAAAATGTGAAAAATTAAAATTTCTAAAAATGAAATAAATGCCTTGTATACACCTCAAGCATTCACTCTATAATGGATGATTGTTGTTTTTCGCAATATTTTTTGAAATTTGGGCTCTTTTACTAACATTAACATTTGCGCTGAGGCATCTTTTATGCTCATTTCTTGTCTTTAATGATTTATTCTGGGTTTTATTTTGTTTATTTGATGAAAATGAACAACAATACACACCATGGAAACATTTTTGTTTGATTTGTGTCGAGTGAGAATTTCACCTAGAACCCAAAGGGGGGGGTATTGGCACTTTTCATGGAAAAATGTGAAAAATTAAAATTTCTAAAAATGAAATAAATGCCATCTATACACCTCAAACATTCACTCTATAATGGAAGATTGTTGTTTTTCGCAATATTTTTGAAATTTGGGCTCTTTTACTAATATTAACATTTGCGCTGAGGAATCTTTATGCTCATTTCTTGTCTTTAATGATTTATTCTGGGTTTTATTTTGTTTATTTGATGAAAATGAACAACAATACACACCATGGAAACATTTTTGTTTGATTTGGGTCGAGCGAGAATTTCACCTAGAACCCAAAGGGGGGGGTATTGGCACTTTTCACGGAAAAATGTGAAAAATTAAAATTTCTAAAAAGGAAATAAATGCCTTCTATACACCTAAAACATTCACTCTATAATGGAAGATTGTGGTTTTTCGCAATATTTTTTTGAAATTTGGGCTCTTTTAATAACATTAACACTTGCGCTGAGGCATCTTTTATGCTCATTTCTTGTCTTTAATGATTTATTCTGGGTTTTATTTTGTTTATTTGATGAAAATGAACAACAATACACACCATGGAAACATTTTTGTTTGAAATGTGTTGAGTGAGAATTTCACCTAGAACCCAAAGGGGGGGGTATTGGCCTTTTTCGTGGAAAAATGTGAAAAATTAAAATTCCTAAAAATGAAATAAATGCCTTCTATACACCTCAAACATTCACTCTATAATGGAAGATTGTTGTTTTTCGCAATATTTTTTGAAATTTGGGCTCTTTTACTAACATTAACATTTGCGCTGAGGCATCTTTTATGCTCATTTCTTGTCTTTAATGATGTATTCTGGGTTTTATTTTGTTTATTTGATGAAAATGAACAAGAATACACACCATGGAAACATTTTTGTTTGATTTGTGTCGAGTGAGAATTTCACCTAGAACCCAAAGGGGGGGGTATTGGCACTTTTCATGGAAAAATGTAAAAAATTAAAATTTCTATAAATGAAATAAATGCCTTCTATACACCTCAAACATTCACTCTATAATGGAAGATTGTTGTTTTTCGCAATATTTTTTGAAATTTGGGCTCTTTTACTAATATTAACATTTGCGCTGAGGCATCTTTATGCTCATTTCTTGTCTTTAATGATTTATTCTGGGTTTTATTTTGTTTATTTGATGAAAATGAACAACAATACACACCATGGAAACATTTTTGTTTGATTTGGGTCGAGCGAGAATTTCACCTAGAACCCAAAGGGGGGGGTATTGGCACTTTTCACGGAAAAATGTGAAAAATTAAAATTTCTAAAAAGGAAATAAATGCCTTCTATACACCTAAAACATTCACTCTATAATGGAAGATTGTGGTTTTTCGCAATATTTTTTTGAAATTTGGGCTCTTTTAATAACATTAACACTTGCGCTGAGGCATCTTTTATGCTCATTTCTTGTCCTTAATGATTTATTCTGGGTTTTATTTTGTTTATTTGATGAAAATGAACAACAATACACACCATGGAAACATTTTTGTTTGAAATGTGTTGAGTGAGAATTTCACCTAGAACCCAAAGGGGGGGGTATTGGCCTTTTTCGTGGAAAAATGTGAAAAATAAAATTTCTAAAAATGAAATAAATGCCTTCTATACACCTCAAACATTCACTCTATAATGGAAGATTCTTGTTTTTCGCAATAATTTTTGAAATTTGGGCTCTTTTACTAACATTAACATTTGCGCTGAGGCATCTTTTATGCTCATTTCTTGTCTTTAATGATGTATTCTGGGTTTTATTTTGTTTATTTGATGAAAATGAACAACAATACACACCATGGAAACATTTTTGTTTGATTTGTGTCGAGTGAGAATTTCACCTAGAACCCAAAGGGGGGGTTTTGGCCTTTTTCGTGGAAAAATGTGAAAAATTAAAATTTCTAAAAATGAAATAAATGCCTTCTATACACCTCAAACATTCACTCTATAATGGAAGATTGTTGTTTTTCGCAATATTTTTTGAAATTTGGGCTCTTTTACTAACATTAACATTTGCGCTGAGGCATCTTTTAGGCTCATTTCTAGTCTTTAATGATTTATTCTGGGTTTTATTTTGTTTATTTGATGAAAATGAACAACAATACACACCATGGAAACATTTTTGTTTGATTTGTGTCGAGTGAGAATTTCACCTAGAACCCAAAGGGGGGGGGTATTGGCACTTTTCACGGAAAAATGTGAAAAATTAAAATTTCTAAAAATTAAAAAAATGCCTTCTATACACCTAAAACATTCACTCTATAATGGAAGATTGTGGTTTTTCGCAATATTTTTTTGAAATTTGGGCTCTTTTACTAACATTAACACTTGCGCTGAGGCATCTTTTATGCTCATTTCTTGTCTTTAATGATTTATTCTGGGTTTTATTTTGTTTATTTGATGAAAATGAACAACAATACACACCATGGAAACATTTTTGTTTTATTTGTGTCGAGTGAGAATTTCACCTAGAACCCAAAGGGGGGGGTATTGGCACTTTTCGTGGAAAAATGTGAAAAATTAAAATTTCTAAAAATGAAATAAATGCCTTCTATACACCTCAAACATTCACTCTATAATGGAAGATTGTTGTTTTTCGCAATTTTTTTTGAAATTTGGGCTCTTTTACTAACATTAACATTTGCGCTGAGGCATCTTTTATGCTCATTTCTTGTCTTTAATGATTTATTCTGGGTTTTATTTAGTTTATTTGATGAAAAGGAACAACAATACACAGCATGGAAACATTTTTGTTTGATTTGTGTCGAGTGAGAATTTCACATAGAACCCAAAGGGGGGGGTATTGGCCTTTTTCGTGGAAAAATGTGAAAAATTAAAATTTCTAAAAATGAAATAAATGCCTTGTATACACCTCAAGCATTCACTCTATAATGGATGATTGTTGTTTTTCGCAATATTTTTTGAAATTTGGGCTCTTTTATTAACATTAACATTTGCGCTGAGGCATCTTTTAGGCTCATTTCTTGTCTTTAATGATTTATTCTGGGTTTTATTTTGTTTATTTGATGAAAATGAACAACAATACACACCATGGAAACATTTTTGTTTGATTTGTGTCGAGTGAGAATTTCACCTAGAACCCAAAGGGGGGGGTATTGGCACTTTTCACGGAAAAATGTGAAAAATTAAAATTTCTAAAAATTAAAAAAATGCCTTCTATACACCTAAAACATTCACTCTATAATGGAAGATTGTGGTTTTTCGCAATATTTTTTTGAAATTTGGGCTCTTTTACTAACATTAACATTTGCGCTGAGGCATCTTTTATGCTCATTTCTTGTCTTTAATGATGTATTCTGGGTTTTATTTTGTTTATTTGATGAAAATGAACAACAATACACACCATGGAAACATTTTTGTTTGATTTGTGTCGAGTGAGAATTTCACCTAGAACCCAAAGGCCAAAGGTTTTGGCCTTTTTCGTGGAAAAATGTGAAAAATTAAAATTTCTAAAAATGAAATAAATGCCATCTATACACCTCAAGCATTCACTCTATAATGGAAGATTGTTGTTTTTCGCAATATATTTGAAATTTGGGCTCTTTTACTAATATTAAAATTTGCGCTGAGGAATCTTTATGCTCATTTCTTGTCTTTAATGATTTATTCTGGGTTTTATTTTGTTTATTTGATGAAAATGAACAACAATACACACCATGGAAACATTTTTGTTTGATTTGGGTCGAGCGAGAATTTCACCTAGAACCCAAAGGGGGGGGTATTGGCACTTTTCACGGAAAAATGTGAAAAATTAAAATTTCTAAAAAGGAAATAAATGCCTTCTATACACCTAAAACATTCACTCTATAATGGAAGATTGTGGTTTTTCGCAATATTTTTTTGAAATTTGGGCTCTTTTAATAACATTAACACTTGCGCTGAGGCATCTTTTATGCTCATTTCTTGTCTTTAATGATTTATTCTGGGTTTTATTTTGTTTATTTGATGAAAATGAACAACAATACACACCATGGAAACATTTTTGTTTGAAATGTGTTGAGTGAGAATTTCACCTAGAACCCAAAGGGGGGGGTATTGGCCTTTTTCGTGGAAAAATGTGAAAAATTAAAATTCCTAAAAATGAAATAAATGCCTTCTATACACCTCAAACATTCACTCTATAATGGAAGATTGTTGTTTTTCGCAATATTTTTTGAAATTTGGGCTCTTTTACTTACATTAACATTTGCGCTGAGGCATCTTTTATGCTCATTTCTTGTCTTTAATGATGTATTCTGGGTTTTATTTTGTTTATTTGATGAAAATGAACAAGAATACACACCATGGAAACATTTTTGTTTGATTTGTGTCGAGTGAGAATTTCACCTAGAACCCAAAGGGGGGGGTATTGGCACTTTTCATGGAAAAATGTAAAAAATTAAAATTTCTAAAAATGAAATAAATGCCTTCTATACACCTCAAACATTCACTCTATAATGGAAGATTGTTGTTTTTCGCAATATTTTTTGAAATTTGGGCTCTTTTACTAATATTAACATTTGCGCTGAGGCATCTTTATGCTCATTTCTTGTCTTTAATGATTTATTCTGGGTTTTATTTTGTTTATTTGATGAAAATGAACAACAATACACACCATGGAAACATTTTTGTTTGATTTGGGTCAAGCGAGAATTTCACCTAGAACCCAAAGGGGGGGGTATTGGCACTTTTCACGGAAAAATGTGAAAAATTAAAATTTCTAAAAAGGAAATAAATGCCTTCTATACACCTAAAACATTCACTCTATAATGGAAGATTGTGGTTTTTCGCAATATTTTTTTGAAATTTGGGCTCTTTTAATAACATTAACACTTGCGCTGAGGCATCTTTTATGCTCATTTCTTGTCTTTAATGATTTATTCTGGGTTTTATTTTGTTTATTTGATGAAAATGAACAACAATACACACCATGGAAACATTTTTGTTTGAAATGTGTTGAGTGAGAATTTCACCTAGAACCCAAAGGGGGGGGGTATTGGCCTTTTTCGTGGAAAAATGTGAAAAATTAAAATTTCTAAAAATGAAATAAATGCCTTCTATACACCTCAAACATTCACTCTATAATGGAAGATTCTTGTTTTTCGCAATATTTTTTGAAATTTGGGCTCTTTTACTAACATTAACATTTGCGCTGAGGCATCTTTTATGCTCATTTCTTGTCTTTAATGATGTATTCTGGGTTTTATTTTGTTTATTTGATGAAAATGAACAACAATACACACCATGGAAACATTTTTGTTTGATTTGTGTCGAGTGAGAATTTCACCTAGAACCCAAAGGGGGGGTTTTGGCCTTTTTCGTGGAAAAATGTGAAAAATTAAAATTTCTAAAAATGAAATAAATGCCTTCTATACACCTCAAACATTCACTCTATAATGGAAGATTGTTGTTTTTCGCAATATTTTTTGAAATTTGGGCTCTTTTACTAACATTAACATTTGCGCTGAGGCATCTTTTAGGCTCATTTCTAGTCTTTAATGATTTATTCTGGGTTTTATTTTGTTTATTTGATGAAAATGAACAACAATACACACCATGGAAACATTTTTGTTTGATTTGTGTCGAGTGAGAATTTCACCTAGAACCCAATTGGCACTTTTCACGGAAAAATGTGAAAAATTAAAATTTCTAAAAATTAAAAAAATGCCTTCTATACACCTAAAACATTCACTCTATAATGGAAGATTGTGGTTTTTCGCAATATTTTTTTGAAATTTGGGCTCTTTTACTAACATTAACACTTGCGCTGAGGCATCTTTTATGCTCATTTCTTGTCTTTAATGATTTATTCTGGGTTTTATTTTGTTTATTTGATGAAAATGAACAACAATACACACCATGGAAACATTTTTGTTTTATTTGTGTCGAGTGAGAATTTCACCTAGAACCCAAAGGGGGGGGTATTGGCACTTTTCGTGGAAAAATGTGAAAAATTAAAATTTCTAAAAATGAAATAAATGCCTTGTATACACCTCAAGCATTCACTCTATAATGGATGATTGTTGTTTTTCGCAATATTTTTTGAAATTTGGGCTCTTTTATTAACATTAACATTTGCGCTGAGGCATCTTTTATGCTCATTTCTTGTCTTTAATGATTTATTCTGGGTTTTATTTTGTTTATTTGATGAAAATGAACAACAATACACACCATGGAAACATTTTAATTTGATTTGTGTCGAGTGAGAATTTCACCTAGAACCCAAAGGGGGGGGTATTGGCACTTTTCACGGAAAAATGTGAAAAATTAAAATTTCTAAAAATAAAAAAATGCCTTCTATACACCTAAAACATTCACTCTATAATGGAAGATTGTGGTTTTTCGCAATATTTTTTTGAAATTTGGGCTCTTTTACTAACATTAACATTTGCGCTGAGGCATCTTTTATGCTCATTTCTTGTCTTTAATGATGTATTCTGGGTTTTATTTTGTTTATTTGATGAAAATGAACAACAATACACACCATGGAAACATTTTTGTTTGATTTGTGTCGAGTGAGAATTTCACCTAGAACCCAAAGGCCAAAGGTTTTGGCCTTTTTCGTGGAAAAATGTGAAAAATTAAAATTTCTAAAAATGAAATAAATGCCTTGTATACACCTCAAGCATTCACTCTATAATGGATGATTGTTGTTTTTCGCAATATTTTTTGAAATTTGGGCTCTTTTACTAACATTAACATTTGCGCTGAGGCATCTTTTATGCTCATTTCTTGTCTTTAATGATTTATTCTGGGTTTTATTTTGTTTATTTGATGAAAATGAACAACAATACACACCATGGAAACATTTTTGTTTGATTTGTGTCGAGTGAGAATTTCACCTAGAACCCAAAGGGGGGGGTATTGGCACTTTTCATGGAAAAATGTGAAAAATTAAAATTTCTAAAATGAAATAAATGCCATCTATACACCTCAAACATTCACTCTATAATGGAAGATTGTTGTTTTCGCAATATTTTTGAAATTTGGGCTCTTTTACTAATATTAACATTTGCGCTGAGGAATCTTTATGCTCATTTCTTGTCTTTAATGATTTATTCTGGGTTTTATTTTGTTTATTTGATGAAAATGAACAACAATACACACCATGGAAACATTTTTGTTTGATTTGGGTCGAGCGAGAATTTCACCTAGAACCCAAAGGGGGGGGTATTGGCACTTTTCACGGAAAAATGTGAAAAATTAAAATTTCTAAAAAGGAAATAAATGCCTTCTATACACCTAAAACATTCACTCTATAATGGAAGATTGTGGTTTTTCGCAATATTTTTTTGAAATTTGGGCTCTTTTAATAACATTAACACTTGCGCTGAGGCATCTTTTATGCTCATTTCTTGTCTTTAATGATTTATTCTGGGTTTTATTTTGTTTATTTGATGAAAATGAACAACAATACACACCATGGAAACATTTTTGTTTGAAATGTGTTGAGTGAGAATTTCACCTAGAACCCAAAGGGGGGGGTATTGGCCTTTTTCGTGGAAAAATGTGAAAAATTAAAATTCCTAAAAATGAAATAAATGCCTTCTATACACCTCAAACATTCACTCTATAATGGAAGATTGTTGTTTTTCGCAATATTTTTTGAAATTTGGGCTCTTTTACTAACATTAACATTTGCGCTGAGGCATCTTTTATGCTCATTTCTTGTCTTTAATGATGTATTCTGGGTTTTATTTTGTTTATTTGATGAAAATGAACAAGAATACACACCATGGAAACATTTTTGTTTGATTTGTGTCGAGTGAGAATTTCACCTAGAACCCAAAGGGGGGGGTATTGGCACTTTTCATGGAAAAATGTAAAAAATTAAAATTTCTATAAATGAAATAAATGCCTTCTATACACCTCAAACATTCACTCTATAATGGAAGATTGTTGTTTTTCGCAATATTTTTTGAAATTTGGGCTCTTTTACTAATATTAACATTTGCGCTGAGGCATCTTTATGCTCATTTCTTGTCTTTAATGATTTATTCTGGGTTTTATTTTGTTTATTTGATGAAAATGAACAACAATACACACCATGGAAACATTTTTGTTTGATTTGGGTCGAGCGAGAATTTCACCTAGAACCCAAAGGGGGGGGTATTGGCACTTTTCACGGAAAAATGTGAAAAATTAAAATTTCTAAAAAGGAAATAAATGCCTTCTATACACCTAAAACATTCACTCTATAATGGAAGATTGTGGTTTTTCGCAATATTTTTTTGAAATTTGGGCTCTTTTAATAACATTAACACTTGCGCTGAGGCATCTTTTATGCTCATTTCTTGTCCTTAATGATTTATTCTGGGTTTTATTTTGTTTATTTGATGAAAATGAACAACAATACACACCATGGAAACATTTTTGTTTGAAATGTGTTGAGTGAGAATTTCACCTAGAACCCAAAGGGGGGGGTATTGGCCTTTTTCGTGGAAAAATGTGAAAAATAAAATTTCTAAAAATGAAATAAATGCCTTCTATACACCTCAAACATTCACTCTATAATGGAAGATTCTTGTTTTTCGCAATAATTTTTGAAATTTGGGCTCTTTTACTAACATTAACATTTGCGCTGAGGCATCTTTTATGCTCATTTCTTGTCTTTAATGATGTATTCTGGGTTTTATTTTGTTTATTTGATGAAAATGAACAACAATACACACCATGGAAACATTTTTGTTTGATTTGTGTCGAGTGAGAATTTCACCTAGAACCCAAAGGGGGGGTTTTGGCCTTTTTCGTGGAAAAATGTGAAAAATTAAAATTTCTAAAAATGAAATAAATGCCTTCTATACACCTCAAACATTCACTCTATAATGGAAGATTGTTGTTTTTCGCAATATTTTTTGAAATTTGGGCTCTTTTACTAACATTAACATTTGCGCTGAGGCATCTTTTAGGCTCATTTCTAGTCTTTAATGATTTATTCTGGGTTTTATTTTGTTTATTTGATGAAAATGAACAACAATACACACCATGGAAACATTTTTGTTTGATTTGTGTCGAGTGAGAATTTCACCTAGAACCCAAAGGGGGGGGGTATTGGCACTTTTCACGGAAAAATGTGAAAAATTAAAATTTCTAAAAATTAAAAAAATGCCTTCTATACACCTAAAACATTCACTCTATAATGGAAGATTGTGGTTTTTCGCAATATTTTTTTGAAATTTGGGCTCTTTTACTAACATTAACACTTGCGCTGAGGCATCTTTTATGCTCATTTCTTGTCTTTAATGATTTATTCTGGGTTTTATTTTGTTTATTTGATGAAAATGAACAACAATACACACCATGGAAACATTTTTGTTTTATTTGTGTCGAGTGAGAATTTCACCTAGAACCCAAAGGGGGGGGTATTGGCACTTTTCGTGGAAAAATGTGAAAAATTAAAATTTCTAAAAATGAAATAAATGCCTTCTATACACCTCAAACATTCACTCTATAATGGAAGATTGTTGTTTTTCGCAATTTTTTTTGAAATTTGGGCTCTTTTACTAACATTAACATTTGCGCTGAGGCATCTTTTATGCTCATTTCTTGTCTTTAATGATTTATTCTGGGTTTTATTTAGTTTATTTGATGAAAAGGAACAACAATACACAGCATGGAAACATTTTTGTTTGATTTGTGTCGAGTGAGAATTTCACATAGAACCCAAAGGGGGGGGTATTGGCCTTTTTCGTGGAAAAATGTGAAAAATTAAAATTTCTAAAAATGAAATAAATGCCTTGTATACACCTCAAGCATTCACTCTATAATGGATGATTGTTGTTTTTCGCAATATTTTTTGAAATTTGGGCTCTTTTATTAACATTAACATTTGCGCTGAGGCATCTTTTAGGCTCATTTCTTGTCTTTAATGATTTATTCTGGGTTTTATTTTGTTTATTTGATGAAAATGAACAACAATACACACCATGGAAACATTTTTGTTTGATTTGTGTCGAGTGAGAATTTCACCTAGAACCCAAAGGGGGGGGTATTGGCACTTTTCACGGAAAAATGTGAAAAATTAAAATTTCTAAAAATTAAAAAAATGCCTTCTATACACCTAAAACATTCACTCTATAATATAAGATTGTGGTTTTTCGCAATATTTTTTTGAAATTTGGGCTCTTTTACTAACATTAACATTTGCGCTGAGGCATCTTTTATGCTCATTTCTTGTCTTTAATGATGTATTCTGGGTTTTATTTTGTTTATTTGATGAAAATGAACAACAATACACACCATGGAAACATTTTTGTTTGATTTGTGTCGAGTGAGAATTTCACCTAGAACCCAAAGGCCAAAGGTTTTGGCCTTTTTCGTGGAAAAATGTGAAAAATTAAAATTTCTAAAAATGAAATAAATGCCTTGTATACACCTCAAGCATTCACTCTATAATGGATGATTGTTGTTTTTCGCAATATTTTTTGAAATTTGGGCTCTTTTACTAACATTAACATTTGCGCTGAGGCATCTTTTATGCTCATTTCTTGTCTTTAATGATTTATTCTGGGTTTTATTTTGTTTATTTGATGAAAATGAACAACAATACACACCATGGAAACATTTTTGTTTGATTTGTGTCGAGTGAGAATTTCACCTAGAACCCAAAGGGGGTATTGGCACTTTTCATGGAAAAATGTGAAAAATTAAAATTTCTAAAAATGAAATAAATGCCATCTATACACCTCAAACATTCACTCTATAATGGAAGATTGTTGTTTTTCGCAATATTTTTTGAAATTTGGGCTCTTTTACTAACATTAACATTTGCGCTGAGGCATCTTTTATGCTCATTTCTTGTCTTTAATGATGTATTCTGGGTTTTATTTTGTTTATTTAATGAAAATGAACAACAATACACACCATGGCAACATTTTTGTTTGATTTGTGTCGTGTGAGAATTTCACCTAGAACCCAAAGGGGGGGTTGGCACTTTTCACGGAAAAATGTGAAAAATTAAAATTTCTAAAAATTAAAAAAATGCCTTCTATACACCTAAAACATTCACTCTATAATGGAAGATTGTGGTTTTTCGCAATTTTTTTTTGAAATTTGGGCTCTTTTACTAACATTAACATTTGCGCTGAGGCATCTTTTATGCTCATTTCTTGTCTTTAATGATTTATTCTGGGTTTTATTTTGTTTAATTGATGAAAATGAACAAAAATTCACACCATGGAAACATTTTTGTTTGATTTGTGTCGAGTGAGAATTTCACCTGGAACCCAAAGGGGGGGGGGTATTGGCATTTTCATGGAAAAATGTGAAAAATTAAAATTTCTAAAAATGAAATAAATGCCTTCTATACACCTCAAACATTCACTCTATAATGGAAGATTGTTGTTTTTCGCAATATTTTTTGAAATTTGGGCTCTTTTACTAACAATAACATTTGCGTTGAGGCATCTTTTAGGCTCATTTCTTGTCTTTAATGATTTATTCTGGGTTTTATTTTGTTTATTTGATGAAAATGAACAACAATACACACCATGGAAACATTTTTGTTTGATTTGTGTCGAGTGAGAATTTCACCTAGAACCCAAAGGGGGGGGTATTGGCCTTTTTCGTGGAAAAATGTGAAAAATTAAAATTTCTAAAAATGAAATAAATGCCTTCTATACACCTCAAACATTCACTCTATAATGGAAGATTGTTGTTTTTCGCAATATTTTTTGAAATTTCGGCTCTTTTACTAACATTAACATTTGCGCTGAGGCATCTTTTAGGCTCATTTCTTGTCTTTAATGATTTATTCTGGGTTTTATTTTGTTTATTTGATGAAAATGAACAACAATACACACCATGGAAACATTTTTGTTTGATTTGTGTCGAGTGAGAATTTCACCTAGAACCCAAAGGGGGGGGTATTGGCACTTTTCGTGGAAAAATGTGAAAAATTAAAATTTCTAAAAATGAAATAAATGCCTTCTATACACCTCAAACATTCACTCTATAATGGAAGATTGTTGTTTTTCGCAATATTTTTTGAAATTTGGGCTCTTTTACTAACATTAACATTTGCGCTGAGGCATCTTTTATGCTCATTTCTTGTCTTTAATGATTTTTTCTGGGTTTTATTTAGTTTATTTGATGAAAAGGAACAACAATACACAGCATGGAAACATTTTTGTTTGATTTGTGTCGAGTGAGAATTTCACCTAGAACCCAAAGGGGGGGGTATTGGCCTTTTTCGTGGAAAAATGTGAAAAATTAAAATTTCTAAAAATGAAATAAATGCCTTGTATACACCTCAAGCATTCACTCTATAATGGATGATTGTTGTTTTTCGCAATATTTTTTGAAATTTGGGCTCTTTTATTAACATTAACATTTGCGCTGAGGCATCTTTTATGCTCATTTCTTGTCTTTAATGATTTATTCTGGGTTTTATTTTGTTTATTTGATGAAAATGAACAACAATACACACCATGGAAACATTTTTGTTTGATTTGTGTCGAGTGAGAATTTCACCTAGAACCCAAAGGGGGGGGTATTGGCACTTTTCACGGAAAAATGTGAAAAATTAAAATTTCTAAAAATTAAAAAAATGCCTTCTATACACCTAAAACATTCACTCTATAATGGAAGATTGTGGTTTTTCGCAATATTTTTTTGAAATTTGGGCTCTTTTACTAACATTAACATTTGCGCTGAGGCATCTTTTATGCTCATTTCTTGTCTTTAATGATTTATTCTGGGTTTTATTTTGTTTATTTGATGAAAATGAACAACAATACACACCATGGAAACATTTTTGTTTGATTTGTGTTGAGTGAGAATTTCACCTAGAACCCAAAGGGGGGGGAATTGGCTTTTTTCGTGGAAAAATGTGAAAAATTAAAATTTCTAAAAATGAAATAAATGCCTTGTATACACCTCAAGCATTCACTCTATAATGGATGATTGTTGTTTTTCGCAATATTTTTTGAAATTTGGGCTCTTTTACTAACATTAACATTTGCGCTGAGGCATCTTTTATGCTCATTTCTTGTCTTTAATGATTTGTTCTGGGTTTTATTTTGTTTATTTGATGAAAATGAACAACAATACACACCATGGAAACATTTTTGTTTGATTTGTGTCGAGTGAGAATTTCACCTAGAACCCAAAGGGGGGGGTATTGGCACTTTTCATGGAAAAATGTGAAAAATTAAAATTTCTAAAAATTAAAAAAATGCCTTCTATACACCTAAAACATTCACTCTATAATGGAAGATTGTGGTTTTTCGCAATATTTTTTTGAAATTTGGGCTCTTTTACTAACATTAACATTTGCGCTGAGGCATCTTTTATGCTCATTTCTTGTCTTTAATGATTTATTCTGGGTTTTATTTTGTTTAATTGATGAAAATGAACAAAAATTCACACCATGGAAACATTTTTGTTTGATTTGTGTCGAGTGAGAATTTCACCTGGAACCCAAAGGGGGGGGGGGTATTGGCATTTTCATGGAAAAATGTGAAAAATTAAAATTTCTAAAAATGAAATAAATGCCTTCTATACACCTCAAACATTCACTCTATAATGGAAGATTGTTGTTTTTCGCAATATTTTTTGAAATTTGGGCTCTTTTACTAACATTAACATTTGCGTTGAGGCATCTTTTAGGCTCATTTCTTGTCTTTAATGATTTATTCTGGGTTTTATTTTGTTTATTTGATGAAAATGAACAACAATACACACCATGGAAACATTTTTGTTTGAATTGTGTCGAGTGAGAATTTCACCTAGAACCCAAAGGGGGGGGTATTGGCCTTTTTCGTGGAAAAATGTGAAAAATTAAAATTTCTAAAAATGAAATAAATGCCTTCTATACACCTCAAACATTCACTCTATAATGGAAGATTGTTGTTTTTCGCAATATTTTTTGAAATTTGGGCTCTTTTACTAACATTAACATTTGCGCTGAGGCATCTTTTAGGCTCATTTCTTGTCTTTAATGATTTATTCTGGGTTTTATTTTGTTTATTTGATGAAAATGAACAACAATACACACCATGGAAACATTTTTGTTTGATTTGTGTCGAGTGAGAATTTCACCTAGAACCCAAAGGGGGGGGTATTGGCACTTTTCGTGGAAAAATGTGAAAAATTAAAATTTCTAAAAATGAAATAAATGCCTTCTATACACCTCAAACATTCACTCTATTATGGAAGATTGTTGTTTTTCGCAATATTTTTTGAAATTTGGGCTCTTTTACTAACATTAACATTTGCGCTGAGGCATCTTTTAGGCTCATTTCTTGTCTTTAATGATGTATTCTGGGTTTTATTTTTTTTATTTGATGAAAATGAACAACAATACACACCATGGAAACATTTTTGTTTGATTTGTGTCGAGTGAGAATTTCACCTAGAACCCAAAGGGGGGGTATTGGCACTTTTCACGGAAAAATGTGAAAAATTAAAATTTCTAAAAATTAAAAGAATGCCTTCTATACACCTCAAACATTCACTCTATAATGGAAGATTGTGGTTTTTCGCAATATTTTTTTGAAATTTGGGCTCTTTTACTAACATTAACACTTGCGCTGAGGCATCTTTTATGCTCATTTCTTGTCTTTAATGATTTATTCTGGGTTTTATTTTGTTTATTTGATGAAAATGAACAACAATACACACCATGGAAACATTTTTGTTTGATTTGTGTTGAGTGAGAATTTCACCTAGAACCCAAAGGGGGGGGTATTGGCCTTTTTCGTGGAAAAATGTGAAAAATTAAAATTCCTAAAAATGAAATAAATGCCTTCTATACACCTCAAACATTCACTCTATAATGGAAGATTGTTGTTTTTCGCAATATTTTTTGAAATTTGGGCTCTTTTACTAACATTAACATTTGCGCTGAGGCATCTTTTTGGCTCATTTCTTGTCTTTAATGATTTATTCTGGGTTTTATTTTGTTTATTTGATGAAAATGAACAACAATACACACCATGGAAACATTTTTGTTTGATTTGTGTTGAGTGAGAATTTCACCTAGAACCCAAAGGGGGGGGTATTGGCACTTTTCATGGAAAAATGTGAAAAATTAAAATTTCTAAAAATGAAATAAATGCCTTCTATACACCTCAAACATTCTTTCTATAATGGAAGATTGTTGTTTTTCGCAATATTTTTTGAAATTTGGGCTCTTTTACTAACATAATTACTTGCGCTGAGGCATCTTTTATGCTCATTTCTTGTCTTTAATGATTTATTCTGGGTTTTATTTTGTTTATTTGATGAAAATGAACAACAATACACGCCATGGAAACATTTTTGTTTGATTTGTGTTGAGTGAGAATTTCACCTAGAACTCAAAGGGGGGGGGTATTGGCACTTTTCATGGAAAAATGTGAAAAATTAAAATTTCTAAAAATGAAATAAATGCCTTGTATACACCTCAAACATTCACTCTATAATGGAAGATTGTTGTTTTTCGCAATATTTTTCGAAATTTGGGCTCTTTTACTAACATTAACATTTGCGCTGAGGCATCTTTATGCTCATTTCTTGTCTTTAATGATTTATTCTGGGTTTTATTTTGTTTATTTGATGAAAATGAACAACAATACACACCATGGAAACATTTTTGTTTGATTTGGGTCGAGTGAGAATTTCACCTAGAACCCAAAGGGGGGGGTATTGGCAGTTTTCACGGAAAAATGTGAAAAATTAAAATTTCTAAAAAAGAAATAAATTCCTTCTATACACCTCAAACATTCACTCTATAATGGAAGATTGTGGTTTTTCGCAATATTTTTTTGAAATTTGGGCTCTTTTACTAACATTAACACTTGCGCTGAGGCATCTTTTATGCTCATTTCTTGTCTTTAATGATTTATTCTGGGTTTTATTTTGTTTATTTGATGAAAATGAACAATACACAGCATGGAAACATTTTTGTTTTATTTGTGTCGAGTGAGAATTTCACCTAGAACCCAAAGGGGGGGGTATTGGCCTTTTTCGTGGAAAAATGTGAAAAATTAAAATTTCTAAAAATGAAATAAATGCCTTCTATACACCTCAAACATTCACTCTATAATGGAAGATTGTTGTTGTTCGCAATATTTTTTGAAATTTGGGCTCTTTAACTAACATTAACACTTGCGCTGAGGCATCTTTTATGCTCATTTCTTGTCTTTAATGATTTATTCTGGGTTTTATTTTGTTTATTTGATGAAAATGACCAACAATACACACCATGGAAACATTTTTGTTTGATTTGTGTCGAGTGAGAATTTCACCTAGAACCCAAAGGGGGGGGTATTGGCACTTTTCACGGAAAAATGTGAAAAATTAAAATTTCTAAAAATTAAAAAAATGCCTTCAATACACCTCAAACATTCACTCTATAATGGAAGATTGTGGTTTTTCGCAATATTTTTTTGAAATTTGGGCTCTTTTACTAACATTAACACTTGCGTTGAGGCATCTTTTATGCTCATTTCTTGTCTTTAATGATTTATTCTGGGTTTTATTTTGTTTATTTGATGAAAATGAACAACAATACACACCATGGAAACATTTTTGTTTGATTTGTGTCGAGTGAGAATTTCACCTAGAACCCAAAGGGGGGGGTATTGGCCTTTTTCGTGGAAAAATGTGAAAAATTAAAATTTCTAAAAATGAAATAAATGCCTTCTATACACCTCAAACATTCACTCTATAATGGAAGATTGTTGTTTTTCGCAATATTTTTTGAAATTTGGGCTCTTTTACTAACATTAACATTTGCGCTGAGGCATCTTTTAGGCTCATTTCTTGTCTTTAATGATGTATTCTGGGTTTTATTTTTTTTATTTGATGAAAATGAACAACAATACACACCATGGAAACATTTTTGTTTGATTTGTGTCGAGTGAGAATTTCACCTAGAACCCAAAGGGGGGGTATTGGCACTTTTCACGGAAAAATGTGAAAAATTAAAATTTCTAAAAATTAAAAGAATGCCTTCTATACACCTCAAACATTCACTCTATAATAGAAGATTGTGGTTTTTCGCAATATTTTTTTGAAATTTGGGCTCTTTTACTAACAATAACACTTGCGCTGAGGCATCTTTTATGCTCATTTCTTGTCTTTAATGATTTATTCTGGGTTTTATTTTGTTTATTTGATGAAAATGAACAACAATACACACCATGGAAACATTTTTGTTTGATTTGTGTTGAGTGAGAATTTCACCTAGAACCCAAAGGGGGGGGTATTGGCCTTTTTCGTGGAAAAATGTGAAAAATTAAAATTCCTAAAAATGAAATAAATGCCTTCTATACACCTCAAACATTCACTCTATAATGGAAGATTGTTGTTTTTCGCAATATTTTTTGAAATTTGGGCTCTTTTACTAACATTAACATTTGCGCTGAGGCATCTTTTTGGCTCATTTCTTGTCTTTAATGATTTATTCTGGGTTTTATTTTGTTTATTTGATGAAAATGAACAACAATACACACCATGGAAACATTTTTGTTTGATTTGTGTTGAGTGAGAATTTCACCTAGAACCCAAAGGGGGGGGTATTGGCACTTTTCATGGAAAAATGTGAAAAATTAAAATTTCTAAAAATGAAATAAATGCCTTCTATACACCTCAAACATTCTTTCTATAATGGAAGATTGTTGTTTTTCGCAATATTTTTTGAAATTTGGGCTCTTTTACTAACATAATTACTTGCGCTGAGGCATCTTTTATGCTCATTTCTTGTCTTTAATGATTTATTCTGGGTTTTATTTTGTTTATTTGATGAAAATGAACAACAATACACGCCATGGAAACATTTTTGTTTGATTTGTGTTGAGTGAGAATTTCACCTAGAACCCAAAGGGGGGGGTATTGGCACTTTTCATGGAAAAATGTGAAAAATTAAAATTTCTAAAAATGAAATAAATGCCTTGTATACACCTCAAACATTCACTCTATAATGGAAGATTGTTGTTTTTCGCAATATTTTTCGAAATTTGGGCTCTTTTACTAACATTAACATTTGCGCTGAGGCATCTTTATGCTCATTTCTTGTCTTTAATGATTTATTCTGGGTTTTATTTTGTTTATTTGATGAAAATGAACAACAATACACACCATGGAAACATTTTTGTTTGATTTGGGTCGAGTGAGAATTTCACCTAGAACCCAAAGGGGGGGGTATTGGCAGTTTTCACGGAAAAATGTGAAAAATTAAAATTTCTAAAAAAGAAATAAATTCCTTCTATACACCTCAAACATTCACTCTATAATGGAAGATTGTGGTTTTTCGCAATATTTTTTTGAAATTTGGGCTCTTTTACTAACATTAACACTTGCGCTGAGGCATCTTTTATGCTCATTTCTTGTCTTTAATGATTTATTCTGGGTTTTATTTTGTTTATTTGATGAAAATGAACAATACACAGCATGGAAACATTTTTGTTTTATTTGTGTCGAGTGAGAATTTCACCTAGAACCCAAAGGGGGGGGTATTGGCCTTTTTCGTGGAAAAATGTGAAAAATTAAAATTTCTAAAAATGAAATAAATGCCTTCTATACACCTCAAACATTCACTCTATAATGGAAGATTGTTGTTGTTCGCAATATTTTTTGAAATTTGGGCTCTTTAACTAACATTAACACTTGCGCTGAGGCATCTTTTATGCTCATTTCTTGTCTTTAATGATTTATTCTGGGTTTTATTTTGTTTATTTGATGAAAATGAACAACAATACACACCATGGAAACATTTTTGTTTGATTTGTGTCGAGTGAGAATTTCACCTAGAACCCAAAGGGGGGGGTATTGGCACTTTTCACGGAAAAATGTGAAAAATTAAAATTTCTAAAAATTAAAAAAATGCCTTCAATACACCTCAAACATTCACTCTATAATGGAAGATTGTGGTTTTTCGCAATATTTTTTTGAAATTTGGGCTCTTTTACTAACATTAACACTTGCGTTGAGGCATCTTTTATGCTCATTTCTTGTCTTTAATGATTTATTCTGGGTTTTATTTTGTTTATTTGATGAAAATGAACAACAATACACACCATGGAAACATTTTTGTTTGATTTGTGTTGAGTGAGAATTTCACCTAGAACCCAAAGGGGGGGGTATTGGCCTTTTTCGTGGAAAAATGTGAAAAATTAAAATTTCTAAAAATGAAATAAATGCCTTCTATACACCTCAAACATTCACTCTATAATGGAAGATTGTTGTTTTTCGCAATATTTTTTGAAATTTGGGCTCTTTTACTAACATTAACATTTGCGCTGAGGCATCTTTTAGGCTCATTTCTTGTCTTTAATGATTTATTCTGGGTTTTATTTTGTTTATTTGATGAAAATGAACAACAATACACACCATTGAAACATTTTTGTTTGATTTGTGTTGACTGAGAATTTCCTCTAGAACCCAAAGGGGGGGGTATTGGCACTTTTCATGGAAAAATGTGAAAAATTAAAATTTCTAAAAATGAAATAAATGCCTTCTATACACCTCAAACATTCACTCTATAATGGAAGATTGTTGTTTTTCGCAATATTTTTTGAAATTTGGGCTCTTTTACTAACATTAACATTTGCGCTGAGGCATCTTTATGCTCATTTCTTGTCTTTAATGATTTATTCTGGGTTTTATTTTGTTTATTTGATGAAAATGTACAACAATACACACCATGGAAACATTTTTGTTTGATTTGCGTCGAGTGAGAATTTCACCTAGAACACAAAGGGGGGGTTATTGGCACTTTTCACGGAAAAATGTGAAAAATTAAAATTTCTAAAAAAGAAATAAATGCCTTCTATACACCTCAAACATTCACTCTATAATGGAAGATTGTGGTTTTTCGCAATATTTTTTTTGAAATTTGGGCTCTTTTACTAACATTAACACTTGCGCTGAGGCATCTTTTAGGCTCATTTCTTGTCTTTAATGATTTATTCTGGGTTTTATTTTGTTTATTTGATGAAAATGAACAACAATACACACCATGGAAACATTTTTGTTTGATTTGTGTCGGGTGAGAATTTCACCTAGAACCCAAAGGGGGGGGCACTTTATTTACTTTTATTGGCACTTTTCACGGAAAAATGTGAAAAATTAAAATTTCTAAAAATTAAAAAAATGCCTTCTATACACCTCAAACATTCACTCTATAATGGAAGATTGTGGTTTTTCGCAATATTTTTTTTTAATTTGGGCTCTTTTACTAACATTAACACTTGCGCTGAGGCATCTTTTATGCTCTTTTCTTGTCTTTAATGATTTATTCTGGGTTTTATTTTGTTTATTTGATGAAAATGAACAACAATACACACCATGGAAACATTTTTGTTTGATTTGTGTTGAGTGAGAATTTCACCTAGAACCGAAAGGGGGGTATTGGCCTTTTTCGTGGAAAAATGTGAAAAATTAAAATTTCTAAAAATGAAATAAATGCCTTCTATACACCTCAAACATTCACTCTATAATGGATGATTGTTGTTTTTCGCAATATTTTTTGAAATTTGGGCTCTTTAACTAACATTAACTTTTGCGCTGAGGCATCTTTTATGCTAATTTCTTGTCTTTAATGATTTATTCTGGGTTTTATTTTGTTTATTTGATGAAAATGAACAACAATACACACCATGGAAACATTTTTGTTTGATTTGTGGTGAGTGAGAATTTCACCTAGAACCCAAAGGGGGGGGGTATTGGCACTTTTCATGGAAAAATGTGAAAAATTAAAATTTCTAAAAATGAAATAAATGCCTTCTATACACCTCAAACATTCACTCTATAATGGAAGATTAATGTTTTTCGCAATATTTTTTGAAATTTGGGCTCTTTTACTAACATTAACACTTGCGCTGAGGCATCTTTTATGCTCATTTCTTGTCTTTAATGATTTATTCTGGGTTTTATTTTGTTTATTTGATGAAAATGAACAACAATACACGCCATGGAAACATTTTTGTTTGATTTGTGTCGAGTGAGAATTTCACCTAGAACCCAAAGGGGGGGGTATTTGGCACTTTTCATGGAAAAATGTGAAAAATTAAAATTTCTAAAAATGAAATAAATGCCTTCTATACACCTCAAACATTCACTCTATAATGGAAGATTGTTGTTTTTCGCAATATTTTTTGAAATTTGGGCTCTTTTACTAACATTAACACTTGCGCTGAGGCATCTTTTATGCTCATTTCTTGTCTTTAATGATTTATTCTGGGTTTTATTTTGTTTATTTGATGAAAATGAACAACAATACACACCATGGAAACATTTTTGTTTGATTTGGGTCGAGTGAGAATTTCACCTAGAACCCAAAGGGGGGGGTATTGGCAGTTTTCACGGAAAAATGTGAAAAATTAAAATTTCTAAAAAAGAAATAAATTCCTTCTATACACCTCAAACATTCACTTTATAATGGAAGATTGTGGTTTTTCGCAATATTTTTTTGAAATTTGGGCTCTTTTACTAACATTAACACTTGCGCTGAGGCATCTTTTATGCTCATTTCTTGTCTTTAATGATTTATTCTGGGTTTTATTTTGTTTATTTGATGAAAATGAACAACAATACACAGCATGGAAACATTTTTGTTTTATTTGTGTCGAGTGAGAATTTCACCTAGAACCCAAAGGGGGGGGTATTGGCCTTTTTCGTGGAAAAATGTGAAAAATTAAAATTTCTAAAAATGAAATAAATGCCTTCTATACACCTCAAACATTCACTCTATAATGGAAGATTGTTGTTGTTCGCAATATTTTTTGAAATTTGGGCTCTTTAACTAACATTAACACTTGCGCTGAGGCATCTTTTATGCTCATTTCTTGTCTTTAATGATTTATTCTGGGTTTTATTTTGTTTATTTGATGAAAATGAACAACAATACACACCATGGAAACATTTTTGTTTGATTTGTGTCGAGTGAGAATTTCACCTAGAACCCAAAGGGGGGGGTATTGGCACTTTTCACGGAAAAATGTGAAAAATTAAAATTTCTAAAAATTAAAAAAAAACCTTCAATACACCTCAAACATTCACTCTATAATGGAAGATTGTGGTTTTTCGCAATATTTTTTTGAAATTTGGGCTCTTTTACTAACATTAACACTTGCGTTGAGGCATCTTTTATGCTCATTTCTTGTCTTTAATGATTTATTCTGGGTTTTATTTTGTTTATTTGATGAAAATGAACAACAATACACACCATGGAAACATTTTTGTTTGATTTGTGTCGAGTGAGAATTTCACCTAGAACCCAAAGGGGGGGGTATTGGCCTTTTTCGTGGAAAAATGTGAAAAATTAAAATTTCTAAAAATGAAATAAATGCCTTCTATACACCTCAAACATTCACTCTATAATGGAAGATTGTTGTTTTTCGCAATATTTTTTGAAATTTGGGCTCTTTTACTAACATTAACATTTGCGCTGAGGCATCTTTTATGCTCATTTCTTGTCTTTAATGATGTATTCTGGGTTTTATTTTTGTTATTTGATGAAAATGAACAACAATACACACCATGGAAACATTTTTGTTTGATTTGTGTCGAGTGAGAATTTCACCTAGAACCCAAAGGGGGGGTATTGGCACTTTTCACGGAAAAATGTGAAAAATTAAAATTTCTAAAAATTAAAAGAATGCCTTCTATACACCTCAAACATTCACTCTATAATGGAAGATTGTGGTTTTTCGCAATATTTTTTTGAAATTTGGGCTCTTTTACTAACAATAACACTTGCGCTGAGGCATCTTTTATGCTCATTTCTTGTCTTTAATGATTTATTCTGGGTTTTATTTTGTTTATTTGATGAAAATGAACAACAATACACACCATGGAAACATTTTTGTTTGATTTGTGTTGAGTGAGAATTTCACCTAGAACCCAAAGGGGGGGGTATTGGCCTTTTTCGTGGAAAAATGTGAAAAATTAAAATTCCTAAAAATGAAATAAATGCCTTCTATACACCTCAAACATTCACTCTATAATGGAAGATTGTTGTTTTTCGCAATATTTTTTGAAATTTGGGCTCTTTTACTAACATTAACATTTGCGCTGAGGCATCTTTTTGGCTCATTTCTTGTCTTTAATGATTTATTCTGGGTTTTATTTTGTTTATTTGATGAAAATGAACAACAATACACACCATGGAAACATTTTTGTTTGATTTGTGTTGAGTGAGAATTTCACCTAGAACCCAAAGGGGGGGGTATTGGCACTTTTCATGGAAAAATGTGAAAAATTAAAATTTCTAAAAATGAAATAAATGCCTTCTATACACCTCAAACATTCTTTCTATATTGGAAGATTGTTGTTTTTCGCAATATTTTTTGAAATTTGGGCTCTTTTACTAACATAATTACTTGCGCTGAGGCATCTTTTATGCTCATTTCTTGTCTTTAATGATTTATTCTGGGTTTTATTTTGTTTATTTGATGAAAATGAACAACAATACACGCCATGGAAACATTTTTGTTTGATTTGTGTTGAGTGAGAATTTCACCTAGAACTCAAAGGGGGGGGGTATTGGCACTTTTCATGGAAAAATGTGAAAAATTAAAATTTCTAAAAAAGAAATAAATTCCTTCTATACACCTCAAACATTCACTCTATAATGGAAGATTGTGGTTTTTCGCAATATTTTTTTGAAATTTGGGCTCTTTTACTAACATAACAACACTTGCGCTGAGGCATCTTTTATGCTCATTTCTTGTCTTTAATGATTTATTCTGGGTTTTATTTTGTTTATTTGATGAAAATGAACAACAATACACAGCATGGAAACATTTTTGTTTTATTTGTGTCGAGTGAGAATTTCACCTAGAACCCAAAGGGGGGGGTATTGGCCTTTTTCGTGGAAAAATGTGAAAAATTAAAATTTCTAAAAATGAAATAAATGCCTTCTATACACCTCAAACATTCACTCTATAATGGAAGATTGTTGTTGTTCGCAATATTTTTTGAAATTTGGGCTCTTTAACTAACATTAACACTTGCGCTGAGGCATCTTTTATGCTCATTTCTTGTCTTTAATGATTTATTCTGGGTTTTATTTTGTTTATTTGATGAAAATGAACAACAATACACACCATGGAAACATTTTTGTTTGATTTGTGTCGAGTGAGAATTTCACCTAGAACCCAAAGGGGGGGGTATTGGCACTTTTCACGGAAAAATGTGAAAAATTAAAATTTCTAAAAATTAAAAAAATGCCTTCAATACACCTCAAACATTCACTCTATAATGGAAGATTGTGGTTTTTCGCAATATTTTTTTGAAATTTGGGCTCTTTTACTAACATTAACACTTGCGTTGAGGCATCTTTTATGCTCATTTCTTGTCTTTAATGATTTATTCTGGGTTTTATTTTGTTTATTTGATGAAAATGAACAACAATACACACCATGGAAACATTTTTGTTTGATTTGTGTTGAGTGAGAATTTCACCTAGAACCCAAAGGGGGGGTATTGGCACTTTTCATGGAAAAATGTGAAAAATTAAAATTTCTAAAAATGAAATAAATGCCTTCTATACACCTCAAACATTCACTCTATAATGGAAGATTGTTGTTTTTCGCAATATTTTTTGAAATTTGGGCTCTTTTACTAACATTAACATTTGCGCTGAGGCATCTTTTAGGCTCATTTCTTGTCTTTAATGATTTATTCTGGGTTTTATTTTGTTTATTTGATGAAAATGAACAACAATACACACCATTGAAACATTTTTGTTTGATTTGTGTTGACTGAGAATTTCCTCTAGAACCCAAAGGGGGGGGTATTGGCACTTTTCATGGAAAAATGTGAAAAATTAAAATTTCTAAAAATGAAATAAATGCCTTCTATACACCTCAAACATTCACTCTATAATGGAAGATTGTTGTTTTTCGCAATATTTTTTGAAATTTGGGCTCTTTTACTAACATTAACATTTGCGCTGAGGCATCTTTATGCTCATTTCTTGTCTTTAATGATTTATTCTGGGTTTTATTTTGTTTATTTAATGAAAATGTACAACAATACACACCATGGAAACATTTTTGTTTGATTTGCGTCGAGTGAGAATTTCACCTAGAACCCAAAGGGGGGGTTATTGGCACTTTTCACGGAAAAATGTGAAAAATTAAAATTTCTAAAAAAGAAATAAATGCCTTCTATACACCTCAAACATGCACTCTATAATGGAAGATTGTGGTTTTTCGCAATATTTTTTTTGAAATTTGGGCTCTTTTACTAACATTAACACTTGCGCTGAGGCATCTTTTAGGCTCATTTCTTGTCTTTAATGATTTATTCTGGGTTTTATTTTGTTTATTTGATGAAAATGAACAACAATACACACCATGGAAACATTTTTGTTTGATTTGTGTCGGGTGAGAATTTCACCTAGAACCCAAAGGGGGGGGCACTTTATTTACTTTTATTGGCACTTTTCACGGAAAAATGTGAAAAATTAAAATTTCTAAAAATTAAAAAAATGCCTTCTATACACCTCAAACATTCACTCTATAATGGAAGATTTTATTTTTTCGCAATATTTTTCGAAATTTGGGCTCTTTTACTAACATTAACTTTTGCGCTGAGGCATCTTTTAGGCTCATTTCTTGCCTTTAATGATTTATTCTGGGTTTTATTTTGTTTATTTGATGAAAATGAACAACAATACACACCATGGAAACATTTTTGTTTGATTTGTGTCGAGTGAGAATTTCACCTAGAACCCAAAGGGGGGGGTATTGGGACTTTTCACGGAAAAATGTGAAAAATTAAAATTTCTAAAAATTAAAAAAATGCCTTCTATACACCTCAAACATTCACTCTATAATGGAAGATTGTGGTTTTTCGCAATATTTTTTTTAAATTTGGGCTCTTTTACTAACATTAACACTTGCGCTGAGGCATCTTTTATGCTCTTTTCTTGTCTTTAATGATTTATTCTGGGTTTTATTTTGTTTATTTGATGAAAATGAACAACAATACACACCATGGAAACATTTTTGTTTGATTTGTGTTGAGTGAGAATTTCACCTAGAACCGAAAGGGGGGTATTGGCCTTTTTCGTGGAAAAATGTGAAAAATTAAAATTTCTAAAAATGAAATAAATGCCTTCTATACACCTCAAACATTCACTCTATAATGGATGATTGTTGTTTTTCGCAATATTTTTTGAAATTTGGGCTCTTTAACTAACATTAACTTTTGCGCTGAGGCATCTTTTATGCTAATTTCTTGTCTTTAATGATTTATTCTGGGTTTTATTTTGTTTATTTGATGAAAATGAACAACAATACACACCATGGAAACATTTTTGTTTGATTTGTGGTGAGTGAGAATTTCACCTAGAACCCAAAGGGGGGGGGTATTGGCACTTTTCATGGAAAAATGTGAAAAATTAAAATTTCTAAAAATGAAATAAATGCCTTCTATACACCTCAAACATTCACTCTATAATGGAAGATTAATGTTTTTCGCAATATTTTTTGAAATTTGGGCTCTTTTACTAACATTAACACTTGCGCTGAGGCATCTTTTATGCTCATTTCTTGTCTTTAATGATTTATTCTGGGTTTTATTTTGTTTATTTGATGAAAATGAACAACAATACACGCCATGGAAACATTTTTGTTTGATTTGTGTCGAGTGAGAATTTCACCTAGAACCCAAAGGGGGGGGTATTTGGCACTTTTCATGGAAAAATGTGAAAAATTAAAATTTCTAAAAATGAAATAAATGCCTTCTATACACCTCAAACATTCACTCTATAATGGAAGATTGTTGTTTTTCGCAATATTTTTTGAAATTTGGGCTCTTTTACTAACATTAACACTTGCGCTGAGGCATCTTTTATGCTCATGTCTTGTCTTTAATGATTTATTCTGGGTTTTATTTTGTTTATTTGATGAAAATGAACAACAATACACACCATCGAAACATTTTTGTTTGATTTGTGTCGAGTGAGAATTTCACCTAGAACCCAAAGGGGGGTATTGGCACTTTTCGTGGAAAAATGTGAAAAATTAAAATTTCTAAAAATGAAATAAATGCCTTCTATACACCACAAACATTCACTCTATAATGGAAGATTGTTGTTTTTCGCAATATTTTTTGAAATTTGGGCTCTTTTACTAACACTAACACTTGCGCTGAGGCATCTTTTATGCTCATTTCTTGTCTTTAATGATTTATTCTGGGTTTTATTTTGTTTATTTGATGAAAATGAACAACAATACACAGCATGGAAACATTTTTGTTTTATTTGTGTCGAGTGAGAATTTCACCTAGAACCCAAAGGGGGGGGTATTGGCCTTTTTCGTGGAAAAATGTGAAAAATTAAAATTTCTAAAAATGAAATAAATGCCTTCTATACACCTCAAACATTCACTCTATAATGGAAGATTGTTGTTGTTCGCAATATTTTTTGAAATTTGGGCTCTTTTACTAACATTAACACTTGCGCTGAGGCATCTTTTATGCTCATTTCTTGTCTTTAATGATTTATTCTGGGTTTTATTTTGTTTATTTGATGAAAATGAACAACAATACACACCATGGAAACATTTTTGTTTGATTTGTGTCGAGTGAGAATTTCACTTAGAACCCAAAGGGGGGGGTATTGGCACTTTTCACGGAAAAATGTGAAAAATTAAAATTTCTAAAAATTAAAAAAATGCCTTCAATACACCTCAAAAATTCACTCTATAATGGAAGATGGTGGTTTTTGGCAATATTTTTTTGAAATTTGGGCTCTTTTACTAACATTAACACTTGCGCTGAGGCATCTTTTATGCTCATTTCTTGTCTTTAATGATTTATTCTGGGTTTTATTTTGTTTATTTGATGAAAATGAACAACAATACACACCATGGAAACATTTTTGTTTGATTTGTGTTGAGTGAGAATTTCACCTAGAACCCAAAGGGGGGGGTATTGGCCTTTTTCGTGGAAAAATGTGAAAAATTAAAATTTCTAAAAATGAAATAAATGCCTTCTATACACCTCAAACATTCACTCTATAATGGAAGATTGTTGTTTTTCGCAATATTTTTTGAAATTTGGGCTCTTTTACTAACATTAACATTTGCGCTGAGGCATCTTTTAGGCTCATTTCTTGTCTTTAATGATTTATTCTGGGTTTTATTTTGTTTATTTGATGAAAATGAACAACAATACACACCATGGAAACATTTTTGTTTGATTTGTGTTGAGTGAGAATTTCCTCTAGAACCCAAAGGGGGGGGTATTGGCACTTTTCATGGAAAAATGTGAAAAATTAAAATTTCTAAAAATGAAATAAATGCCTTCTATACACCTCAAACATTCACTCTATAATGGAAGATTGTTGTTTTTCGCAATATTATTTGAAATTTGGGCTCTTTTACTAACATTAACATTTGCGCTGAGGCATCTTTATGCTCATTTCTTGTCTTTAATGATTTATTCTGGGTTTTATTTTGTTTATTTGATGAAAATGTACAACAATACACACCATGGAAACATTTTTGTTTGATTTGCGTCGAGTGAGAATTTCACCTAGAACCCAAAGGGGGGGTTATTGGCACTTTTCACGGAAAAATGTGAAAAATTAAAATTTCTAAAAATTAAAAAAATGCCTTCTATACACCTCAAACATTCACTCTATAATGGAAGATTGTGGTTTTTCGGAATATTTTTTTGAAATTTGGGCTCTTTTACTAACATTAACACTTGCGCTGAGGCATCTTTTATGCTCATTTCTTGTCTTTAATGATTTATTCTGGGTTTTATTTTGTTTATTTGATGAAAATGAACAACAATACACGCCATGGAAACATTTTTGTTTGATTTGTGTCGAGTGAGAATTTCACCTAGAACCCAAAGGGGGGGGTATTTGGCACTTTTCATGGAAAAATGTGAAAAATTAAAATTTCTAAAAATGAAATAAATGCCTTCTATACACCTCAAACATTCACTCTATAATGGAAGATTGTTGTTTTTCGCAATATTTTTTGAAATTTGGGCTCTTTTACTAACATTAACACTTGCGCTGAGGCATCTTTTATGCTCATTTCTTGTCTTTAATGATTTATTCTGGGTTTTATTTTGTTTATTTGATGAAAATGAACAACAATACACGCCATGGAAACATTTTTGTTTGATTTGTGTCGAGTGAGTATTTCACCTAGAACCCAAAGGGGGGGGTATTGGCACTTTTCACGGAAAAATGTGAAAAATTAAAATTTCTAAAAATTAAAAAAATGCCTTCTATACACCTCAAACATTCACTCTATAATAGAAGATTTTATTTTTTCGCAATATTTTTCGAAATTTGGGCTCTTTTACTAACATTAACTTTTGCGCTGAGGCATCTTTTAGGCTCATTTCTTGCCTTTAATGATTTATTCTGGGTTTTATTTTGTTTATTTGATGAAAATAAACAACAATACACACCATGAAAACATTTTTGTTTGATTTTTGTCGAGTGAGAATTTCACCTAGAACCCAAAGGGGGGGGTATTGGCACTTTTCACGGAAAAATGTGAAAAATTAAAATTTCTAAAAATTAAAAAAATGCCTTCTATACACCTCAAACATTCACTCTATAATGGAAGATTGTTGTTTTTCGCAATATTTTTTGAAATTTGGGCTCTTTTACTAACATTAACATTTGCGCTGAGGCATCTTTTAGGCTCATTTCTTGTCTTTAATGATTTATTCTGGGTTTTATTTTGTTTATTTGATGAAAATGAACAACAATACACACCATGGAAACATTTTTGTTTGATTTGTGTTGAGTGAGAATTTCCTCTAGAACCCAAAGGGGGGGGTATTGGCACTTTTCATGGAAAAATGTGAAAAATTAAAATTTCTAAAAATGAAATAAATGCCTTCTATACACCTCAAACATTCACTCTATAATGGAAGATTGTTGTTTTTCGCAATATTATTTGAAATTTGGGCTCTTTTACTAACATTAACATTTGCGCTGAGGCATCTTTATGCTCATTTCTTGTCTTTAATGATTTATTCTGGGTTTTATTTTGTTTATTTGATGAAAATGTACAACAATACACACCATGGAAACATTTTTGTTTGATTTGCGTCGAGTGAGAATTTCACCTAGAACCCAAAGGGGGGGTTATTGGCACTTTTCACGGAAAAATGTGAAAAATTAAAATTTCTAAAAATTAAAAAAATGCCTTCTATACACCTCAAACATTCACTCTATAATGGAAGATTGTGGTTTTTCGGAATATTTTTTTGAAATTTGGGCTCTTTTACTAACATTAACACTTGCGCTGAGGCATCTTTTATGCTCATTTCTTGTCTTTAATGATTTATTCTGGGTTTTATTTTGTTTATTTGATGAAAATGAACAACAATACACACCATGGAAACATTTTTGTGTGATTTGTGTTGAGTGAGAATTTCACCTAGAACCCAAAGGGGGGTATTGGCCTTTTTCGTGGAAAAATGTGAAAAATTAAAATTTCTAAAAATGAAATAAATGCCTTCAATACACCTCAAACATTCACTCTATAATGGATGATTGTTGTTTTTCGCAATATTTTTTGAAATTTGGGCTCTTTAACTAACATTAACTTTTGCGCTGAGGCATCTTTTATGCTAATTTCTTGTCTTTAATGATTTATTCTGGGTTTTATTTTGTTTATTTGATGAAAATGAACAACAATACACACCATGGAAACATTTTTGTTTGATTTGTGTTGAGTGAGAATTTCACCTAGAACCCAAAGGGGGGGGTATTGGCCTTTTTCGTGGAAAAATGTGAAAAATTAAAATTCCTAAAAATGAAATAAATGCCTTCTATACACCTCAAACATTCACTCTTTAATGGAAGATTGTTGTTTTTCGCAATATTTTTTGAAATTTGGGCTCTTTTACTGACATTAACATTTGCGCTGAGGCATCTTTTTGGCTCATTTCTTGTCTTTAATGATTTATTCTGGGTTTTATTTTGTTTATTTGATGAAAATGAACAACAATACACACCATGGAAACATTTTTGTTTGATTTGTGGTGAGTGAGAATTTCACCTAGAACCCAAAGGGGGGGGGGTATTGGCACTTTTCAGGGAAAAATGTGAAAAATTAAAATTTCTAAAAATGAAATAAATGCCTTCTATACACCTCAAACATTCACTCTATAATGGAAGATTAATGTTTTTCGCAATATTTTTTGAAATTTGGGCTCTTTTACTAACATTAACACTTGCGCTGAGGCATCTTTTATGCTCATTTCTTGTCTTTAATGATTTATTCTGGGTTTTATTTTGTTTATTTGATGAAAATGAACAACAATACACGCCATCGAAACATTTTTGTTTGATTTGTGTCGAGTGAGAATTTCACCTAGAACCCAAAGGGGGGGGTATTTGGCACTTTTCATGGAAAAATGTGAAAAATTAAAATTTCTAAAAATGAAATAAATGCCTTCTATACACCTCAAACATTCACTCTATAATGGAAGATTGTTGTTTTTCGCAATATTTTTTGAAATTTGGGCTCTTTTACTAACATTAACACTTGCGCTGAGGCATCTTTTATGCTCATTTCTTGTCTTTAATGATTTATTCTGGGTTTTATTTTGTTTATTTGATGAAAATGAACAACAATACACGCCATGGAAACATTTTTGTTTGATTTGTGTCGAGTGAGTATTTCACCTAGAACCCAAAGGGGGGGGTATTGGCACTTTTCACGGAAAAATGTGAAAAATTAAAATTTCTAAAAATTAAAAAAATGCCTTCTATACACCTCAAACATTCACTCTATAATAGAAGATTTTATTTTTTCGCAATATTTTTCGAAATTTGGGCTCTTTTACTAACATTAACTTTGCGCTGAGGCATCTTTTAGGCTCATTTCTTGCCTTTAATGATTTATTCTGGGTTTTATTTTGTTTATTTGATGAAAATAAACAACAATACACACCATGAAAACATTTTTGTTTGATTTTTGTCGAGTGAGAATTTCACCTAGAACCCAAAGGGGGGGGTATTGGCACTTTTCACGGAAAAATGTGAAAAATTAAAATTTCTAAAAATTAAAAAAATGCCTTCTATACACCTCAAACATTCACTCTATAATGGAAGATTGTGGTTTTTCGCAATATTTTTTTGAAATTTGGGCTCTTTTACTAACATTAACACTTGCGCTGAGGCACCTTTTATGCTCATTTCTTGTCTTTAATGATTTATTCTGGGTTTTATTTTGTTTATTTGATGAAAATGAACAACAATACACACCATGGAAACATTTTTGTTTGATTTGTGTTGAGTGAGAATTTCACCTAGAACCCAAAGGGGGGGGTATTGGCCTTTTTCGTGGAAAAATGTGAAAAATTAAAATTTCTAAAAATGAAATAAATGCCTTCTATACATCTCAAACATTCACTCTATAATGGAAGATTGTTGTTTTTCGCAATATTTTTTGAAATTTGGGCTCTTTTCCTAACATTAACATTTGCGCTGAGGCATCTTTTACGCTCATTTCTTGTCTTTAATGATTTATTCTGGGTTTTATTTTGTTTATTTGATGAAAATGAACAACAATACACACCATGGAAACATTTTTGTTTGATTTGTGTTGAGTGAGAATTTCACCTAGAACCCAAAGGGGGGGGGTATTGGCACTTTTCATGGAAAAATGTGAAAAATTAAAATTTCTAAAAATGAAATAAATGCCTTCTATACACCTCAAACATTCACTCTATAATGGAAGATTGTTGTTTTTCGCAATATTTTTTGAAATTTGGGCTCTTTTACTAACATTAACATTTGCGCTGAGGCATCTTTATGCTCATTTCTTGTCTTTAATGATTTATTCTGGGTTTTATTTAGTTTATTTGATGAAAATGTACAACAATACACACCATGGAAACATTTTTGTTTGATTTGGGTCGAGTGAGAATTTCACCTAGAACCCAAAGGGGGGGGTATTGGCACTTTTCACGGAAAAATGTGAAAAATTAAAATTTCTAAAAAAGAAATAAATGCCTTCTATACACCTCAAACATTCACTCTATAATGGAAGATTGTGGTTTTTCGCAATATTTTTTTGAAATTTGGGCTCTTTTACTAACATAAACACTTGCGCTGGGGCATCTTTTAGGCTCATTTCTTGTCTTTAATGATTTATTCTGGGTTTTATTTTGTTTATTTGATGAAAATGAACAACAATACACACCATGGAAACATTTTTGTTTGATTTGTGTCGGGTGAGAATTTCACCTAGAACCCAAAGGGGGGGGCACTTTATTTACTTTTATTGGCACTTTTCACGGAAAAATGTGAAAAATTAAAATTTCTAAAAATTAAAAAATGCCTTCGATACACCTCAAACATTCACTCTCTAATGGAAGATTTTATATTTTCGCAATATTTTTCGAAATTTGGGCTCTTTTACTGACATTAACTTTTGCGCTGAGGCATCTTTTAGGCTCATTTCTTGCCTTTAATGATTTATTCTGGGTTTTATTTTGTTTATTTGATGAAAATGAACAACAATACACACCATGGAAACATTTTTGTTTGATATGTGTCGAGTGAGAATTTCACCTAGAACCCAAACGGGGGGGTATTGGCACTTTTCACGGAAAAATGTGAAAAATTAAAATTTCTAAAAATTAAAAAAATGCCTTCTATACACCTCAAACATTCACTCTATAATGGAAGATTGTGGTTTTTCGCAATATTTTTTTGAAATTTGGGCTCTTTTACTAACATTAACACTTGCGCTGAGGCATCTTTTATGCTAATTTCTTGTCTTTAATGATTTATTCTGGGTTTTATTTTGTTTATTTGATAAAAATGAACAACAATACACACCATGGAAACATTTTTGTATGATTTGTGTTGAGTGAGAATTTCACCTAGAACCCAAAGGGGGGGGGTATTGGCACTTTTCAT